>NW_027195060.1:0-112500 GCF_038502225.1 Cherax quadricarinatus
GAGTAATGGCTGTATATATCAAGTGGAGGTATATGAGGGAAGGGGGTGTGAGGGGCGCTAAAGTAGGAAGAGTTATGGAGGAGGCACGTAAATGGTGGAGTGGGAAGGAATTGAGGGTTTGTGAAGATATGTTGAGATTTTTATTGACAGTGCAACAGGTGGATAAAATCAAAGTGAAACGGTTGGTGAGGGTAGTGAAAGGTCAAGGAATTATGCAAGGGGTAGCCGTGTATCCAACGTATGATTGGGGGGTTATTTGGAAAGATTTTAGTAAGCTTCGGATACCGGCTAGATTAAGAGAATTAGTATATAGGTTTATCATGGGGATTCTGGCTTCCAAGGAGGTGTTACGTAGTATGGGGTTTGTGGAAGAGGGTTTTTGTCAGTTTTGTGGTGATGTTGAAACAGCGTTTCATGTGGTCTTCTTTTGTACCTCCTTGGAGGGGGTGAGATCATGGATGGGTGGGGTTATCAGACTGTTGGGGGGGGGTCGTTTGCCGCTTTTAAGGGCTTTACTACTAGATGTAAGGGGAGTGCCTAGGGATGTTGGAAGGGCTATAATGTATATCATAGTGGATTATCTGGACATTTCATGGGGAATGAGGGGATTAAGGGGTGATATGAGGATAAAAGCGTTGGCGGCTAGATTCTATAGGACGAAGTGTAGGAATAAGTTGGTTTATGGGGCGTCTTGGGAAAAAAGTTTCCCGGAAGGTTATAGGAACCTCACTGTGGGTTCCCTTAGGCGGGGTCCCTGAGGATGGACAAAGGAGTGGTCTCCTTATGGGGGGATGTAAAGGGGGGGGGGTTGTTTTTGGTTTTATCTGGAACTGATGTAGTGTGTAAGAGGAAGGTAGTGAGAATTAGGTATGGATGGTACGCCATGTTTCACGAGAATGTTTGTCATAGTGAGATATAAGTGTGGTTTCCAGGGTTACATTTCTAAGCCTGATGGTTATGTTCACTGGGTTTAAAATTTCCTTGAAAGCCAGGATACCGAGCCCTTAGGATCTCGTTTTTAAGTAATTAGATTGGCACGTTGGTATCAACACAAAATTTTTCTGAGATACGTGTCAGTTCTTTTGGGACTGGCACATTACAGCAGCCTTATCCTTATTACTTCTCTAGTCTTATGTTTAACTTTTATTGTCAGATGAAGGTTCTATGTGAAAAAATTTAAGTGTATGTATAGGTTTTGGGTCTATACCATGTTTTTATGGGGTTAAACCAACAGTCTTGTGGACAAGATTTTCGGTTTATATACATATGTGGGAGGTATAATTATGTATAGGGTTTGGTTATAAACCCTTTAATGTGCCGAGGTTTGTTATAAATACTTGTTTTGGATTCTTTTATTATTGTATTTTACATGCATGTTGTTCTGTTTTCTGTATCAACATTATTGTATTAGAGGGTTAACATATTAATAATAGTAAAATCCTGTTTCTCTATGGTTATTGTGTAAGGAATCATATGTTCCTTCCGGGTTCCTATTGGTTAGGATCTAATGTACCATAACTTAACCAATAATCTGTACCCTGTCATAGCGGGTATGTTAGGGTTTTGTTTTGTTTTGTAGAGGTTATGGTAGTTTTGGTTAATCTTGTGATGTTGTACATTTGTATGATGTTTTTGTTGTAATAGGACATGTCATGTATTCATTTTATATTGTTAAACTATGTAAAGTTTCTTTTTGGTGTGTTTTCTTTGGGTACAATGGCTTGGCGGCAACTATTAATGATTGATAAACTTTAGTGAGGTTTGTCTTAGTGTGTATTGTTTTGCTATAACAAGATGTTATAATACTTGTTCCCGCAAGGAATAACCTGGTACTAGTAGAACAAAGGAAGGTTTTGTATTCCTGTACTTTATTATGCATCCTTTGTACTTTTGTAAAGTTTCTAATAAAAATATAAAAAAAAAAAAAAAAAAAAAAAAAAAAAAATCAGTCTGGGGAGTGTAATACCAGTGTATGTGTTTGACTTGGCAGTGTTACATTGTTCTATGTAATATTACTCTTTTGCATGTATTTAGACGACCTGGTTGAGGTGTCATTGTGTTGGATTCTTGTGTATTAATCGGTTCTGTGTTTTATAATCATCTTGTATTTGCTTTACTTTCAATAAAATACGTTAATCTTTTAAACGTATAAGGATTATTAATATATAAATAACAAAGTGGAATATAAATGCATATTGTAGGCTTGGTGCGTCTTTGTTAATAATAATAATAATGCATATTGTAATGTAGTCGTGTTCTTGCTTAACATAGGTGCATGGGATATCATGCATTGGGGATGAGGGACAGTTTGTGTTAGCACAAAGTTAAATGTCTGTGTGTTTTGTTAAGAAATTTATAATTCTGTGTAAGAACTGATAATGTGTTTTATCTATTTAATGTATTGTATTGTTTTAAATAAAATATAAAAAAAAAAAAAGTTTCCCTTACCAGGATGGCAACTCCTCCTTTCAACCTTATCGCATGCTCCACATACACATTATACCCATTTACCTTCAACTCATAACCTGGTCTGTAGTTGTGTTCCTGCACGAACACCACGTCAACACTATTACGCACCAAATATTCACTAAACCATACACACTTTCTCTCTGATCTCAATCCATTAATGTTCAATGTCATGCACTTGAAGCTTACAGAGTGGCTTTCCTTCTTGACCCTGGTACTGTCTTGCCACCAGATCGTTTCGTGACACCTCGGTCCCTCTCCCCCCCTTTAGAAACGCTCTTAACCAACTCCTGCCCCTTAGGGCCGCTGTGTCCTCTCTGCGTAACTTCCGCCCAGGACTTTTCACGTCCTCGGAGTCAGATAGCGCAGCAGCACGCTTCCGTGATGCTCCCTCTGCTTGCATCATGTCGTCTGATACATTGTCCCGGTGGACCTCCACCTCCACAGCTTGCATCAAAATATTCTTATCACACTGCGCAGACCTCAGATCCTGTTCCACGCCCGGATCCACAACAGACCCAAGAACTAGATCTGGACTCCCAACCTTCCCATTAGCCATGGCTAATGAGTCTTCCACATCGCTAGCACTCGCAGTCGGGGTGTCCTCTTCCAACACCTGAGCTGCGTCACACCTGCTGACTCCATCTCCTCTGCTCTCTCGACCTCCTCACTCCAGGACCCACCTTGTGTAGGCAGAGTCACATAAGGCAAATCCTCACTCTTCTCTATTGCTGTATGTCGTTGCCTTTGTTCCATGTTGCCACGCCTCCTTTCACACAGAGCCGCTAGGTGATCATATGACCCACATAACCGACAGGTCCGGCGTTGCCCAGCGTATGTCACAAACACCTGGGTACGAAATTCTGGCAGCACTACGTACGACGGAATAGGGTAACGTAACGTCATCTTCACAGAATACGTTCCTTCGAGTTTCCCTGCATATGGCCCAGTGGCCCACTGCCCAACAGTGGCCATATGTACTGTACCATATTTGCCCATCGCAAGACGGATGTCAGAATCATCCGCCTCAAATGGCACATTTCTAATCTTAACCCATGTGTAATGGCGAGAAACGTCGTGAAGTCGCACGGTCACAGCGGAGTTAACTGTCAAAGTAACCTCCTGGTACTTGTCTACCACCGCCTCATACTTGCCAAATTAAACTTGACAAAGATCCTCGTCGTGCCATTCAGCGCTACTCCATATATCTCCTCGTCAGCAATACCATATGTATCTCGTATGATTGCAGGTAGTATCAGGTCCATAGAAGTTCCTGTCACAGCCCCACGGATAAGCTCAACACAGACTGTGTTTATGCGTCTCCGGCTTGCCTGCGCCATGCTGTGAAAATATAACTGCCACTAATCAAACATTTTTATGAAATATACAAAATTATTTCTGAATTTCATCGAAATTTTATGGGCTTTTTGAAAAATATGTAATTGTGAGGGAAAAGTTCAATAGATAGGTTTAGAGCGAATATATATAGTAACAGTAGTTTCACTGCCGGCTACTAGTTAAGGTAGGGTAAGTCAATCTCCCGTTTTTCCCGCCTTTTCTCCCCCTCCCTGAAGTTGATAGTTTGTCTGCCGGCTACTAGTTAAGGTAGGGTAAGTCAAGCTCCCGTTTTTCCTGCCTTTTCTCCCCCTCCCTGAAAGTGATAGTTTGACTGCCGGCTACTAGTTAAGGTAGGGTAAGTCAAGCTCCTGTTTTCCCGCCTTTTCTCCCCCTCCCTGAAAGTGATAGTTTGACTGCCGGCTGCTTGTTAAGGTAGGGTCAGTCTAGCTCCCGCTATCCCTTCCCCTCCCTCTTCCCCCCCCCCCGATAGGTGACGTGTGGGGCTCTGGTTAAACAGTAAATCACTAGACTCACAGCTCCCAACTCTACTGTAAGTACATGCCTGCCTTGTATTCTAGTGGATTTATTGGTTAAAAGCTTCACTTTTGACCAATAATAAACTTAGTCCTTTCAGTCTTGCTCTAGGTTGACTGTTGCAATAATCACCACATCTTTTGAATATTGTACACTACCATGAAGAGTGATTATTTAAGCAGTGGGTAACCTGTCCATCTTTCCAGCTTGGATGTCAGTGAGGGTCACCTGGCAATCAACGAGCAGAACAGGAGAAGGACTAACGTCCAGAGACTTCTCCAGGTTGTATTGAAGTACCTGTGCACCTGTATGAAATTGCAGGACGTAACTCCACAGCATTGCAGCGGTAAAGAACCTGCTTTCCTGTCTTCGGGATATTATACTCACGGCAATAATCTGTGAAGATCTAGCCAGTGGTGGTCATCAACACCTGTGACCCCCCCCCATCATCAGCAACGGCTACGATTTCAACAACAGTGTCACCAACACCAGACACCCACGTTTTATATACATTTAAATTAGCGTTGAATTCAGTTATCATTTATATTTTTCATTTTTCATTTTCTTTAAAAATAGGATTAATATTTCATATTTAAGTGCTTTACATTTTATATTTTCTATATAATAAAGTGTTTGTTTGTCTGTTATTATTTTTTTAAAATTCAATTCAATCAGTAATTCTGATAAAAAAGTTTGAAAATCCATGAATTTTAGCTAAAATATCAGGTTTATCTGAAAAGTGTTCTAAATGCTCCAAATCGTCGAAATATGCAGTAAAACATCATTTTACCATATTTTTCGATTTTTTCAATGCGTCAGGTATTTTAAAAAAAAGCAAAAAGCATTGAAAAAATCGAAAAATATGGTAACACGATGTTTTACTGCATATTTCGACGATTTGGAGGATTTAGAACGCTTTTCAGACAACCCTTTCTCCATAGCTAAAATACAAGGATTTTCACACTTGAAATATATACTGACATAATACTACACTAAAATGTCATATTTAAGTTACTTTCAATATAAAATTAAATTCCATCAGTAATTCGGATAAAAAAATTTGAAAATCCATGAATTTTAGCTAAAAAATCAGGTTTACGTGAAAAATATTCTAAATGCTCTAAATCGTCGAAATATGCAGTAAAACATCATTTTGCCACATTTTTCGATTTTTTCAATGCTTTTGGTATTTTTAAAAAAATATATGAAATATTCAAAATTATTTCTGAATTTTAGCTAAAAAAATCAGCTTTCTCTGAAAAGTGTTCTAAATGCTCCAAATCGTCGAAACATGCAGTAAAACATCATTTTACCATATTTTTCGATTTTTTCAATGCTTCTGGAATTTCATATATTTCAGGCATTTCATATATTTCATACATTTTTTAAAAATACCAAAAGCATTGAAAAAAATCGAAAAAAATATGGCAAAATGATGTTTTACTGCATATTTCGACGATTTAGAGCATCTAGAACACTTTTCAGACAAACCTGATTTTTAGCTAAAATTTGAGGCTTTTCAACATTTTAAAGTATATTACATATTTTTCAAAAAGCCCATAAAATTTCGATGAAATTCAGAAATAATTTTGAATATTTCATATATTTTTTTAAAAATACTAAAAGCATTGACAAAATCGGAAAATGTGGCAAAGTGATGTTTTTATTGATAAAAAAGTTTGAAAATCCATGAATTTTAGCTAAAAAATCAGCTTTCTCTGAAAAGTGTTCTAAATGCTCCAAATAGTCGTAATATGCAGTAAAACATCATTTTACCATATTTTTCGATTTTTTCAATGCTTCAGGTATTTTTAAAAAAAGCAAAAAGCATTAAAAAAATCGAAAAATATGGTAAAATGATGTTTTACTGCATATTTCGACTATTTGGAGCATTTAGAGCAATTTTCAAACAAACCTTTCTTTTTAGCTATAATACATGGATTTTCACACTTCAAATATATATTGAAACAATACTACACTAAAATGTCATATTTAAGTTACTTTCTGCATAAAATTCTAAAATTTCGATGAAATTTAGAAATAATTTTGATTATTTCATATATTTTTTTAAAAATACCAAAAGCATTGAAAAAATAGAAAAATGTGTCAAAATGATATTTTACTGCATATTTCGACGATTTAAAGCATTTAGAACACTTTTCAGACAAACCTGATTTTTTAGATAAAATTCATGGATTTTCAAACTTTTTATCATAATTGTAATGGAATTAAATTTCGCGAGGCTTTTTAACATTTTAAAGTATATTACGAATTTTTCAAAAAGGTTATAAAATTTCGATGAAATTCAGAAATATTTTTGAATATTTAATATATTTTTTTAAAAATACCAAAAGCATTGAAAAAATCGAAAAATGTGGCAAAATGATGTTTTACTGCATATTTCGACGATTTAGAGCATTTAGAACACTTTTCAGACAAACCTGATTTTTTTAGCTATAATTCATGGATTTTCAAACTTTTTTATCAGAATTACTGATGGAATTGAATTTTATGCTGAAAGTAACTTAAATATGACATTTTAGTCTAGTATTGTGTCAAGATATATTTCAAGTGTGAAAATCCATGCATTTTAGCTAAAAAGTAAGGATTAATTGAAAAGTGCTCCAAAGGCTGAAAATCGTCGAATTATGCAGTAAAACATCATTTTGCCATATTTTTCGATTTTTTCAAAGCTTCAAGTATTTTTAAAAATAGCAAAAGCATTGAAAAAATCGAAAAATGTGGCAAAATGATGTTTTACTGCATATTTCGACGATTTAGAGCATTTACAACACTTTTCAGACAAACCTGATTTTTTAGCTAAAATTCATGGATTTTCAAACTTTTTTATCAGAATTACTGATGGAATTGAATTTTATGCTGAAAGTAACTTAAATATATCATTTTTGTGTAGTATCGTGTCAATATATATTTCAAGTGTGAAAATCCATGTATTTTAGCTAAAAAGAAAGGTTTCTTTGAAAAGTGCTCTAAATGCTCCAAATCGTCGAAATATGCAGTAAAACATCATTTTACCATATTTTTCGATTTTTTCAATGCTTTTGGTATTTTTAAAAAAATATATGAAATATTCAAAATTATTTCTGAATTTCATCGAAATTCTATGGGTTTTTTGAAAAATATGTAAAATACTTTAAAATGTTGGAAAGCCTCGAAAATTTCAATTCCATAAGTAATTCTGATAAAAAAGTTTTAAAATCCATGAATTTTAGCTAAAAAATCAGCTTTGTCTGAAAAGTGTTCTGAATGCTCCAAATCTTCGAAATATGCAGTAAAACATCATTTTACAATATTTTTAGATTTTTTTAAATGCTTCAGTTATTTTTAAAAATAGCTAAACATTGAAAAAATCGAAAAATATGGTAAAACGATGTTTTACTGCATATATCGACGATTTGGAGCATTTACAGCACTTTTCACACAAAACTTTCTTTTTAGCTAAAATATACAGATTTTCACACTTGAAATATATATTGACACAATACTACACTAAAATGTCATGTTTAAGTTACTTTCAGCATAAAATTCAATTCCATCAGTAATTCTGATAAAAAAGTTTGAAAATCCATGAATTTTAGCTAAAAAATCAGGTTTGTCTGAAAAGTGTTCTAAATGCTCTAAATCGTCGAAATATGCAGTAAAACATCATTTTGCCACATTTTTCGATTTTTTCAATGCTTTTGGTATTTTTAAAAAAATATATGAAATATTCAAAATTATTTCTGAATTTCATCGAAATTTTATGGGCTTTTTGAAAAATATGTAATATACTTTAAAATGTTGAAAAGCCTCGAAAATTTCAATTCCATTAGTAATTCTGATAAAAAAGTTTGAAAATCCATGAATTTTAGCTAAAAAATCAGCTTTCTCTGAAAAGTGTTCTAAATGCTCCAAATCGTCGAAATATGCAGTAAAACATCATTTTACCATATTTTTCGATTTTTTCAATGCTTCAGGTATTTCATATATTCGATATATTTTTTAAAATGCCAAAAGCATTGAAAAAATCGAAAAATATGGCAAAATGATGTTTTACTGCATATTTCGACGATTTAGTCAATTTAGAACACTTTTCAGAGAAACCTGATTTTTTAGCTAAAATTCATGGATTTTCAAACTTTTGTATCAGAATTACTAATGGAATTGAAATTTTCGAGGCTTTTCAACATTGTAAAGTATATTACATATTTTTCAAAAAACCCACAAAATTTCAATGAAATTCAGAAATTATTTTGAATGTTTCATATATTTTTTTAAAAATACCAAAAGCATTGAAAAAATCGAAAAATATGGCAAAATGATGTTTTACTGCATATTTCGACGATTTAGAGCATTTACAACACTTTTCAGACAAACCTGATTTTTTAGCTAAAATTCATGGATTTTCAAACTTTTTTATCAGAATTACTGATGGAATTGAATTTTATGCTGAAAGTAACTTAAATATGACATTTTAGTGTAGTATTGTGTCAATATATATTTCAAGTGTTAAAATCCATGTATTTTAGCTAAAATGAAAGGTTTGTTTGAAAAGTGCTCTAAATGCTCCAAATCGTCGAAATATGCAGTAAAACATCATTTTACCATATGTTTCGATTTTTTCAATGCTTTTTCTATTTTTAAAAATACCTGAAGCATTGAAAAAATCGAAAAATATTGTAAAATGATGTTTTACAGCATATTTCGACGATTTGGAGCATTTAGAACACTTTTCAGACAAACCTGATTTTTCAGCTAAAATTCATGGATTTTCAAATTTTTTTATTAGAATTACTGATGGAATTGAATTTTATACAGAAAGTAACAAATAAAACATTTTAGTGTAGTATTGTGTCAATATATATTTCACGTGTGAAAATCCATGTATTTTAGCTAAAAAGAAAGGTTTGTTTGAAAAATGCTCTAAATGCTCCAAATCCTCAAAATATGCAGTAAAACATGGTTTTACCATATTTTTCGATTTTCTCAATGCTTTTTAATTCTGATAAAAAAGTTTGAAAATCCATGAATTTTAGCTAAAATATCAGGTTTATCTGAAAAGTGTTCTAAATGCTCCAAATCGTCGAAATATGCAGTAAAACATCATTTTATCATATTTTTCGACTTTTTTCAATGCTTCAGGTATTTTTAAAAAAAGCAAAAGCATTGAAAAAATCGAAAAACATGGTAAAATGATGTTTTACTGCATATTTCGACTATTTGGAGCATCTAGAACACTTTTCAGACAAACCAGATTTTTTAGCTAAAATTCGAGGCTTTTCAACATTTTAAAGTATATTACATATTTTTTCAAAAAGCCCATAAAATTTCGATGTAATTCAGAAATAATTTTTAATATTTCATGTATTTTTTTAAAAATACCAAAAGCATTGAAAAAATCGAAAAATATGGTAAAATGTTGTTTTACTGCATATTTCGACGAATTGGAGCTTTTATAGCACTTTTCAAACAAACCTTTCTTTTTAGCAAAAATACATGCATTTTCACACTTCAAATACATATTGACAGATTACTACACTAAAATGACATATTTAAGTTACTTTCTGCATAAAATTCTAAAATTTCGATGAAATTTAGAAATATTTTTGAATATTTCATATATTTTTTTAAAAATACCAAAAGCATTGAAAAAATCGAAAAATGTGGCAAAATGATGTTTTACTGCATATTTCGACGATTTGGAGCATTTAGAACACTTTTCAGATAAACCTGATATTTTAGCTAAAATTCATGGATTTTCAAACTTTTTTATCAGAATTACTAAAGGAATTGAATTTTTCGAGGCTTTTCAACATTTTAAAGTATATTACATATTTTTCAAAAAGCCCATAAAATTTCGATGAAATTCAGAAATAATTTTGAATATTTCACATATGTTTTTAAAAATACCAAAAGCATTGAAATAATCGAAAAATGTGGCAAAATGACGTTTTACTGCATATTTCGACGATTTAGAGCATTTAGAACACTTTTCAGACAAACCTGATTTTTTAGCTAAAATTCATGGATTTTCAAACTTTTTTATCAGAATTACTGATGGAATTGAATTTTATGCTGAAAGTAACTTAAATATGACATTTTAGTGCAGTATTGTGTCAATATATATTTCAAGTGTGAAAATCCATATATTTTAGCTAAAAAGGAAGGATTAATTGAAAAGTGCTCTACAGACTGAAAATCGTCGAATTATGTAGTAAAACAGCATTTTACCATATTTTTCGATTTTTTCAAAGCTTCAAGTATTTCTAAAAATAGCAAAAGCATTGAAAAAATTGAAAAATGTTGCAAAATGATGTTTTACTGCATATTTCGACGATTTAGAGCATTTACAACACTTTTCAGACAAACCTGATTTTTAAGCTAAAATTCATGGATTTTCAAACTTTTTTATCAGAATTACTGATGGAATCCATTCCCTGATACCCCCTAAATTATCACAAAAATACACTACATGAAACGCCCTCTCCTCATTCCCGCACACCCGACACGCACCCTCCACCATCAACCCTTTTTCCGTAAGTGCAGCACCCGACGGCAGTATACCATGGAGAAAATGGAACAATACCTCTCGCACATTTGGTCGCATGCGCATCAACCGTAACCTCTCCCATATATCCTCCCACGCATGCATAAGGTAGATACCCTCAGCCTTCGCCACTACCTTCGCCCCTACGGCACGCTCTAAAACACCCACCCTAACTTTATTACGGTCCCGGACATGCAGCAACGCCCGCAACACATCTTGACACACCCTCATCTTCAACCCTCCCCACCACATTCGCATTTCTTCGTGTAAGTCATTCACGCCCCTCCCCGCTTGTCCCCGCACACGGCGTAACCCCCACTTTAAATAAATACACTTGACTCTTAACCATAAATCAATCAACCCCAATCCTCCTCTGTTGACCGGTAGGGTAACCACACTCCTACTCAACCATTCACACCCGGAACCCCAAAGAAAATGGAAAACCCTCCTTAACAGCCTCGTAACATCCGGACCTGTTAACGGATATACTGCTGCCACGTGCCAGACTTTACTATATAACAACACATTCACAACAATCGCACGCTGATGTACTGTCAAATGAGTTGGTCTCAAACCATCCAATCGCCCCACCACTCGATCCACAACAAGTCCAGAATTAACCATCCTCGCCTCTCTCGCACTACCCATATACACTATCCCACACACCTGTCCACCATATTCCAACGTACATTCCATCCCCAACTCACTCTACCCACCCAATCTCCTAAGACCAGTAATTTTGATTTCCCCACATTAACTCTTAAACCAGTAACCCCCGCGAAATTAGCAGTAACATCCTCTACTGCACGTAAACTCCTCAGCGTTTGCACGAGTATTGTCGTGTCGTCCACGTACCCTATTATTCCCTGCTCTCCACTTCCTACTCCCCAATCCACCTCCATACACGCTCCCACCGCTCTACAGAATGGGTCTGTTAAACAGGCAAACAATAATTGAGACGGGACAACCCTGCCTAATACCCCGACCCATGGATACCCACTCCCCCAACTTCCCATTTACCTGTACACGCACTCCCACACCTTTATACAATGTCTCTGCCCAACGCACCATCTCCTCCCCAAAACCCTGCCTCCTTAATATGTACCACAACGCCTCAAGTTCTGCACTATCATACACCGCCTGCCAATCTAACGCTAAGGCACCCCCCCCGGCTCCCCTCCCGACCCTTCTACAAAATTCTTTATAATTCTATGCCCGTCATACATCGTCCTCCCAGTCACTCCATATTGTCCTCTCGCAACCACTCTGTCCACCACACACTTCAGCCTATTTCCTAAATTTTTTGCAAAAATCTTATAATCAGCACACAACAGTGATATCACCCTAAAGTCCTTGTCGCTCACCTTTTGGCACTAAAACCACAACCACAGTCCCCTGCAATCCGCCCATCCTTCCCTCCCTTTTCATCGTATTCATCAGTTCCACTAAGAAGGACTTCAACACACTCCAGTGGCTCACATAAAGAGTGCAGGGCAAGCCATCCAAACCTGGTGCCTTACCTCGTGCCATCCCCTCTAAAGCCCTCCACACCTCTCCTTCAATATCCCCCCCGAACGCCATGCGATCACTGCCACTTAGCACACAAGATACATTCTCCCCCAACCCACCTCTGCACTCTGTAAATCTCTTCCAAAGCACCTATCCACGCAATCACTCATCGCCTCCGTTGTTCTTAACTCCTGTCCCGCCCTTTGTCCACCTAAGTCCTCATGTACCACCAGCCTATCAATCTTGTGGGTTTATAATTAGTTTAAGAAACTAGGTAGGGGGTTGGTCGGGGTATTAGGTGTCTTAGTGTTTCTTTGTATGTGATCATATATTCTAGATCTGTAAAAGTCTTATGTTAATTATTAAGGACTTTTTGGATATTTTGGTTCCATTTTAAATATATACAAAAAAAATAATACCATGATTCAATTTCAAGAGTCATGTAGGTTTTGGATTATATAACTATTTTGTGTTTAAGGTATGTTCAGGTGTGGGTTGTCCTCTGTTTAGTTATATGTATGTTTAGAGTCATGTAGGTTTTGGATTATATAGTTATATGTATGTTTATGTTCAGGTGTGGGATGTCCTCTATTTTGTGTTTAAGGTATGTTCAGGTGTGGGTTGTCCTCTGTTTAGTTATATGTATGTTTATGCTCAGGTGTGGGTTGTCCTCTGTTTAGCTATATGTATGTTTATGTTCAGGTGTGGGTTGTTCATGTTTATGTTGTGGGTTGTCCTCTGTTTATGTTTATGTTCATGTATGTTTATGCTCAGGTGTGGGTTGTCCTCTGTGTTAGCTATATGTATGTTTATGTTCAGGTATGTGTGGTTGTCCTCTGTTTAGTTATATGTATGTTTATTTATGTTCAGTTATATGTGTGAGTTGTCCTCTGTTTAGTTATATGTATGTTTATGTTCAGGTGTGGGTTGTCCTCTGTTTAGTTATATGTATGTTTATGTTCAGGTGTGGGTTGTCCTCTGTTTAGTTATATGTTTGTTTATGTTCAGGTGTGAGTTGTCCTCTGTTTAGTTATATGTATGTTTATGTTCAGGTGTGGGTTGTCCTCTGTTTAGTTATATGTATGTTTATGTTCAGGTGTGGGTTGTCCTCTGTTTAGTTATATGTATGTTTATGTTCAGGTGTGGGTTGTCCTCTGTTTAGTTATATGTATGTTTATGTTCAGGTGTGGGTTGTCCTCTGTTTAGTTATATGTATGTTTATGTTCAGGTGTGGGTTGTCCTCTGTTTAGTTATATGTATGTTTATGTTCAGGTGTGGGTTGTCCTCTGTTTAGTTATATGTATGTTTATGTTCAGGTGTGGGTTGTCCTCTGTTTAGTTATATGTATGTTTATGTTCAGGTGTGAGTTGTCCTCTGTTTAGTTATATGTATGTTTATGTTCAGGTGTGGGATGTCCTCTGTTTAGTTATATGTATGTTTATGTTCAGGTGTGGGTTGTCCTCTGTTTAGTTATATGTATGTTTATGTTCAGGTGTGGGTTGTCCTCTGTTTAGTTATATGTATGTTTATGTTCAGGTGTGGGTTGTCCTCTGTTTAGTTATATGTATGTTTATGTTCAGGTGTGGGTTGTCCTCTGTTTAGTTATATGTATGTTTATGTTCAGGTGTGGGTTGTCCTCTGTTTAGTTATATGTATGTTGTTGTCTTATATAATGCTTCACGTTTCTTGTTTTAGTCAGTTATGTATACCATACATGCATACTGTGTTTTTTAAATAAAATATAAAAAAAAATCTTAAAATTTTATTTGAAATATACTCTTAGCATATATAAACTGAGAAAAATACACTGTTTCGTGTATATATTCCCCTGAAACCTACAGTATAGGTTGGTTGGTTGAAGTTTAGAACCTATAGTGTCACCAACACTGCTTGGTGAGCTGTCCACTAACAGACGGAAATAATTCAATCACTACAATAGGGAATAATGTCTCAGGATGTATATACTTTGGGAGAAATACAGCCCTTTAAGTACATATCCTGTGTTGCTTAGACATATGACCAGAGCTTAAACACTAGACGAGAAGTAAGGTACAACACTTGGAGTTGACGTCACGGCTGATTGAGTCGTGAAAATGGTACGTTGGTCAGTGAACCATTTCTGACATCCAGCTATGGTTATTTAGATTAAGATTCGTAATATAAATAAAAAGAATGTACTGTTAATAAACAAAATATTTTCAAATAAGTTGCAGATATATCTCTTGAGCACTAACAGCCTCGTTAAACAAATATGACAAAACACTTGACAGTGGTTTTGAGAGCTGATTCAGTCGCTCTGTCTCAACCTTATATGTCAGCGACTGTGATCAGTTTAGTGTTGGGCGAGGTAGTGACCGCATGTGTGTGTTACAGTGCGCAATATTACGTGTTAAGTACACAAATAACCCGCACATAGAAGATAGGAGCTTACGACGACGTTTCAATCCGACTTGGATCGGAGAAGTAGAGCGTCGTCGTAAGCTCCTCTCTTCTATGTGCGGGTTATTTGTGTATCGTTCCAGTCACGGTATTGTGCCTTTTTTTTTGTTAGTGATACGGTGAGTGATATAGTGTAATGCACAACGTGTTATTGATATAGGGATAAAATCAACGGTAAATATAATCTTGTAGTGTGTAGGATGCGTAAGATAAGCTTACAATGTTTATTATTAGCTACCCTCAGAGGGGATTTTTAAGTGATTTTTTTTTTAATTTAAAATTTTTGTTTTTCGTTCATAATGCGAGAAGCCTCATCCGATATACTTCTAAGTTTTAAGGTTTGTGTAGTGTAACTAGAGTCTGATTAATGGAACAGTGAACAAGTGCACGTTATCACTGTCTCAAGTTGTTGAAACCACTTCTTCATTCTGGCATAGCTCGAGGCCTGGTCACAGACGGGGCGAGGCCTGGTCACAGACGGGGCGAGGCCTGGTCACAGACGGGGCGAGGCCTGGTCATAGACCTGGCGATACCTGGTTACAGACCGTGCAGTGGGAGTGTTATCCCTAGAAAACTTCTCCAGGTACACAGCTTCAAACAATCACAAAAGTTACCTCTTAATTCACCGACGACAGAGTGAAATTCAGGTGTGTATGTGTAGAGTTGATCATTTTCTGTGTAATATAATTCAGAAGCTACACGAACTTTCGCACTCTCGTGCGTCACGAATAATGTATTGTTGCAAGACATTAACAGATAAGAGAACAGAGCTGTGTGACCCTTATGGTTAAGCGCTTAGTTATGATAAAAACAGGAGGAGAAATTCTGAAGCAAGGCAGATGTCACTGAAACCTGTCTTCCTTCAGAGAATTTCTCCTTTTATCTGTTGATTTCTTGCAACATTGCATAGCTCATGACAACGCACGAGAGTGCGAAAGATCTAGAGCTAAAGATTTCCATCCCCAAGTGACTTGTTCTTCATTGTTAAAATAGCCTGTTTGCGGTTGCATTGCATGTAATATAATGTAAAAAAAAATCACTCCCATTCGAAACATTGGAAATTGCCATAACTGGGGAATTACTCTTCTGATCGGCTTTAAACTGACACCAGTCTTGTGGTTTACTGAACACAATGTTCGCCTCTTATTGGCTGCCAAAAGTTCCGGTTTCCTAATTTTACTGAATAAAAAGTGAAATTTATTTATATTTAATAACTAATATGATTCTTCTGATCGACCAAAAAATTATAATGAATCATTCTGTATGAATGATGACCATCCATAAGTTTATTATTATTATTAAGTGTAAATTATAATGAATCATTTTATATAAATGATGACCACCCGTAAATTTATAATTAGTAAGTATAAATTTGAAATATTCCTGAAATTGCTTCAAAGTCTGGAATCGTTCGAATCTGTCATTCATTCGAATGCCTTTTCTGATCGCCATCAAACTTTCTCCGTTGGTGGATTTTACTAACAAAATGTTTGATGCCGACTTTGAGTTGTGATGATTTAAATTTGCCAAATTTATTAATTCCGAATTTCAGTGTAATAACAAAAAATGTTTTGGATGGGAAGTGGTTATTATTATTATTATTATTATTATTATTATTATTATTATTATTATTATTATTATTATTGATTTGGCACTATGGCTGCCAGTTGAGTATTTTTAAAGCACTTTTAAAAAAATCTTGAAACAAAAGTTTTTTAAATTTGTAGAGAATTTTTAACTGAGTATAAACGTAAGGAAAAACCTACGAATTTTTTTTTTTTTTTATGGAGTTTTGTGTATCAAGGACAGACTTGATTATTTTCAGAACATTCTCGGCAAAACTTTTTTGTCGTAAGCCTTTTTTTTTCTCTATTGAAAACGTCTTATTGGACAAGCTTCGAACTTTTATCATGACTTACAAAATCGTAATGACACGATTGTAAACACACCACTGTGCGAGGGGGATTGAACTCGCTAGCCGCGAGTTCAATCTCTGCGCTACCGTGTTTTTTTTTTTTCAAGCTTTCGTTATTGTGCCTTTTTTTTTTTTCATTACTGGTGTAATCTAGAGCTACATTTGTTGAAATATTTACTGGTGTTGGAGGCGTGTGAACACTGATACACAGGACAGTTGTAGATAGTGTGATAACTGGTGAAACCGCCACTTGAATTTACATAAAGATTTCAAGCCTCGTATATCCTACTTCCAAGATGGTTGCTATTATTAACACATTGTCTTTGTATCATTTTATCTTTTCTAATCTCGAAATCGTTGTTTTTTCTATTGCATTATTTGACCTTGATGTTTGTGAGTGGCTCTTGATCTTAGAGGAAAAATTCTTCTTAAGTGAATTGACTCTCACAACTGCTCTACAATCCCAATTAGTTTATCGCTATTGGCTGACACATAGATGAAACAACTTATCTTCAAACTGTGTAGGTGTAATTGTTGTTGTTCTCTGTGTAATAACTGAATAATATATTTAGAGGTCAGCCTTAAAAACGTAATACTTATGTATTGTCCTGGAAGGAAACATTACCTTGATGGTAGCTTGTATAAGATTTAAAGTGACAATTTTATTAATAAAGTTGGCTTCTGTGATCATAAATAACAGTGTTGGGTTTAATTCTGATAATGTCGTATAAATCTGAGTAATATACTTCAATGTGACTGTGACTTGTCTGCCTTAAGTACCATTGCTTAAATAAATTAACTTCCCTAAGGTTAAGTAAAATTAATTTTTCTTAGGTCCATTTGCTTTTTTTCGGGAATTTGGAAAATAAAGGACGCTGATTTTGTGATAATCTTTGAGTGTCGCTGCTGTTAACTTCAACTCTTATGCAGATAACTCGACAATGTATCTTGAGTGATTCAGCTTTGTGTTTTTACGTATTTTAAGATATTGGTGTCTTTGAATGTTTAAATTAGATTAGGTTGTCTATGGTCTAAATTACCTGTTTATTGAAGACATTCGGATATTACAATCTGATTATCTGTAAATGTTAATTCTAAGTCATTTCAAATACTCACGTTAATATTTAACTGAATTACAGACCTGTGCAACACTCAGCACTATTCCAATTGTTTGCAATGATGCACACCAGACAGGACTTTTTGCAATTGGGGGATAAATTTCTCGGATCGCTACACTACCGCAATGCATCCAATTTATTATGTATTCATGTTAATATCTTGTATTGTATTCATCCATATTTGTATTTGACAATAAATTTCGTTAGTGGAACACAGAACATAATAATACAGGTGGCCTTAATTTTTTGAATACTGAGCCAATATGTACTTTACATCCGGCTGTTTCGTTATTTAAAATTTTCAGCATTATGTGCGAAGTGCAGTGGGGATATATATATATATACATATATATATATATATATATATATATATATATATATATATATATATATATATATATATATATATATATATATATATATATATATATATAGTGAGGTATCACCCCTAGAACTCTCCTGGGGACCCTCATCCTCAGAGGAAAGAATAAACTTGCTTCGGGGAAAATACGTTGACAAAACATTCATCAAAATACAATATAACAACATAGATAACAACTCAGAGCTACATCTCGAATACTTCGTCCAGCTCCCCGGCGGTGGGTCGCGTGCCCAGAATGCTGCAGGCATTTCCTCTCTGGATCGGAACACTGAGTCTCTGTTTACGGGAAAAGACTATATATATAAAAATTAAAATACCGTGACTGACCAATACATAAATAACCCGCAATTAGAAGACAAACTTATGACGACGTTTCGGTCCGACTTATGACCTTTAGTAAGTCATGTACAGGGAATGGATGATGATTCCCTGAGCCTGGAGTTGATGTAATCACTATATAAGCTCTTCACACAGATGCTGTATTCTTATCATAATTAATGGATTGATTATATCCACTTCAGGCGGAGGGACTGATTGTCTCAAGCTCCTATCGATCTTCAAACTGTCGTCTTTGTTTTGAACTGATGAAGTCAGTGAGTGGCAAAAAGTTTCGACAATAAAGATACGCAAGTGTTGCACATGTGTCTAATTTATCAAGTGAAGTACTTTTTACAGCGCTATGACAGTGGCAGCCTGTCACAAGAGCAAGGAGAGTGTTCTTTGGGTCTGGTGTACTTCCCAATACAGCCCTACACTCGTATTAGGCTCTACTCTCTTATTCGACTCCACTGCAACCACCACCGGCGTTCGGGCCGGAGCAGATAATATATTCGCCAGGAACGAAGTCCAGACGCTGGTCTTTGCCAGATAGTGACCTGTCACTGTCTCCTGAAGGAATGCCGGAGTTTGTCACGTGGAGTACCATTTTGAAGCTCTATTTCGGGAGCAGTTCTTTGAAAAGGACACGGTGAGTCGTCTTCAGCCTAAGACAAAAGAGTTTAGATAAGACCCCTGTGGAGTGAGCCTGGAAGAAGACTGGACAGGCGAAGAATAGTTCTGGAGAGGAGTGTCACAGACGTAGAGAAAGTGCCAGGGCTTAACCCAGGAGCTAAGCGCTAGTGGGGCGAACTGAAGAAACGGGAGGGGTAGTCTGAGAACGAGAATGCACCGTTTTAAGTTGGTGGAAGTCTTGATTCTTGGGTAGCTTGTAGCAGGCTTGATCGCAGGAGGGGAGGCAGGTGGAAACAACAGAGGCAGCTCAGTTATAGGTGTTATTTAGCGTGTAGTATTAGTGGAGGAGCCGTTCTCAAATTTCTTCAAGTTGGTTCTGGTGGTACAGTTTTGTTTTATTACCAAAAGTAAAACGGAGTGGTTTGATGAACTCCAGAAACTTGAGTAAGAGTGAAATAGCGTGGAATCTCACAGGCAAGCTTAACTCAGCACTGAGCCCTTTGTACAGTTCTGTGCAAGTCATGGTGTCCTCATTCGAAGATGTGTAGAAAGTCAGGTTGTTTCGAGTAGGTGAACTGGTGCAGCAGTCATCAACATCTTCCTCCTCTTCCTCAGAAGAGGATTCAGAGGGAGTCTACGATGGTGCTGGCAAGAGACTGGGACGGCAGTAGCGGAGAGGTGCATTGATGTGTCAACAGGTTGGGAGACGTGGGAGGCGGTGGTTGAGGCAAAATAATCAGCGTTTTCGGCGGTGGAGGTAGTTGTAGAAGTTTCAGGAATAGTTGTTTGGGCAGGAGACAGGTGTGCAGGTGCAGTGAAGTTCATGTCGGCTGAAGGTATGGAGTTAGGGAAATTGATGGCAGGCATATTATTCAGGCAGAATACTTCGTTTATTGTGGTGTTGAAAGTGCCAGGGTTTGCTGCTTTAGCAAGGTGTGCATACACCATGTGGTACAGCACGTTGGAGGGAGCACCGAGCGAAGGTGTCTGTAGAATGGCGTGTAGAATCTTGGTAGTGTCGGCTTGTAGTTTGGTTATTGCAGTGTATGTCGGTGAATTGGAGGTGTTCTTCAGATCTTTAGTTTTCTCCGATATTATTTCTTTTCTGAGTGGGTACTTAGCCTGCAAGTTAACACATGTTGGAGCCGTAGTGATGGTGCAGCATCTGAATTCGTGTCTATCATTCCCACATTAATAATAAAACTTCTTATCCTTGATTCGGCAGTTCTTGGTGGTGTGATTATAGGAGTAACAGGTCCAGCAATGGGAGACGTGTGAAGTGTTCTGGTTCTATATGGCTTGGGTGGATGTGATAATACAAGATGGCCAGTCCTTCAGACAGAGCTTGGGCAGCCATAGAGATGTCTGAGTTTTTTTAGTTTAATATGTTTATTATGCACCCCATACCCATCTTGTGGGGGGTAGTCAAAAGATTACAGAGGTACATAATTGGTCCAGGGACTGGACTCCAAAGTTTTAATAGCTGAGCGAGTTACAGAGGTAATGAACTCACAATTTACAAAGGTAATGAACTCCAGGTAGGTCTGGTCACAATCATAAGTTAAAAAGGTATTTACAGATTACAGAGGTACGTAATGGGTCCAGGGACTGGGCCCCCAAAGTTTTGATAGCTGAACTAGGTACAAAGATGTCTGAGAAAATGATCTTTATTAGTTAGGGATCTTGGTGATGTCTACAGGGGCCCAAATGTTTTGTTTCTAGATAGATGTCTTCAGTGCTTCAGTTGAGAGAGACGTGACGATCTTGTCAAGCCTTTTCACAAAGGTATATCGTTTCACTTTCAAGAATGGAGACGGGGATATGGTGAATTGTATTTGTAGTCTTGATTAAAGAGTCGTCTTTGAGTTTTGATGCTTCAGTGTCGTCTGTGCAGACAACAATGACGGAGTCCCTCAGAAAGTGGATTGCCGTAAATTTGACCTGCAGGCAGATCCTGACGGTGGTAGCTAAAGCTAGCTTCGAGGAGTCATTGATTACTCCATTCACAGGCTTGATTTACACACAGTGCGACAGCACTGAGAAAGAAGCGGCCCTTGTAGAACATAAATTCCCCTCTCCAGTGGGGATCGAAGGAAGACTACTGCTAGTAACAAGGTCAGCAGTGTTGTAGCAGTTAGCTACAACCGTCGTAGACGCGGTCTAGCTGGACCACTGAATGTCTTAGTTCAAGTAGTGCCTTTGGTCCAGTGTCTACTATAGTGTGAGTCATCTCCAACACCGCAGACTCGTCTACTACCTTTCCCCACTCACACAGAGCTCGTAGGGAGTAGCAAAGGTGCTGGAGCTGGAGTCAGGGTTAAAGCTCTGGTATATCAAGGACGGTGTTCTCGCTGGCATAAGTCTGTCAACTCCCAAAGTTCTGATTCATGAGAGATTCCTGGCACAAGTGGCTGCAGCCCGAGTGGCAAAGGAGCCTCGCAGAATGTCTGAGGCGAACAGTTAATGGGGGCGGGGGGCAGAATATATGCAAGAGGGTGTGGGGGAATTTAGTGATAGAAAAAGAATGAAAGTGTTGGTGTGCAGTGTGTTGTATTAGCGAAGAAATAGTAGCAGTAATAAACGACCAGTACCGTACAGTAACGAACAAGACCAGTGCAGTAGAGTAACACAGAAGACGAGTACAGTACAAAAACACAAGACCAGTAAAGTACAGTAAAACAAAAGACCATTACATTATAAAAACGCAGAAGACCAGTAGAGTACAGTACCATAGAAGACCAATACAGTACAATAACACAAAAAAAGAGAAATACAATAACACACAAGACTAGTACAGTACAATAACGCAGAATACCGGCACAGTACAATAACATAGAATACCGATACAGAACCGTAAAACAGAAGACCAGTACAGTAGAGTAACATAGAAGACCAGTACAGTACAGTAACGCAGACGACCAGTACAGTACAAGAACACAAAACATCAGTAAAGTAAAATAACACTGAGGACCAGTACAGTAACACAGAAGAACAGTACAGTACAATAACTCAGAATTCCAGTATAATACAATAACACAAAAGACAAGTTCAGTACAGTAACTCAGAAGACTAGTATAGTACAGAAACGCAGAGGTCCAGTACAATACAGTAACACAGAAGACCAGTACAGTACAGTATCACAAATGACCAGTACTGCACAAAAACATAGAAAAACAGTACAGAACAATACAGAAGACGAGTACAGTGCAGTAAAGGAGAACGCCAGTACGGTAAAATAACACTGAATACCAATACAGTACAGTAACACAGAAGACTAGTACAGTACATTACAGTACAATAACAAAGAAGACCAGTAGAGTACAATTACACAGAAGACCAGTGCAGAAGAGTACGACAGAAGACTAGTAAAGTACAGAGACACAGAATACCAGTAAAGTACAGTAACACAGACGACCAGTACAGTACAGTAACGCTGAAGACGAGAACAGTACAATAACAGAAAAGGCCAGTAAAGTACAATAACACAGAATACCAGTACAATACAATAACACAGAAGATCAGTACAGTACAATAACACAGAATACCAGTACAGTACAATAACACAGAAGATCAGTACAGTACAATAATACAGAGGACAGTACAGTAACACAAACGACGAGTACAGTACAGTACAATAACATAAACGACGAGAACAGTACAGTAACGAAGAAGACCAGTACAGTAGAGTAACACAGAAGACCAGTGCAGTATAATAACACAAAATATCAATAAAGTATAGTAACAGAAAAGACCATTACATTACAAAAACACAGCAGACCAGTCGTGTACAGTACAATAACACAGATACAATACAATAACAGAGATTACCGGTACAGTACAGTAACACAGAAGACTAGTACAGTAACACAGAAAACCAGTACTGTAACACAGAAAACCAGTACAGTACAATAACTCAGAATACCTGTAGTACAAGTTAAGTACAGTAACACAGAAGACTAGTATAGTACAGAAACACAGAGGTCCAATACAGTACAGTAACACAGAATACCAATACGGTACATTTACACAGAAGTCCAGTACAGTACACTACCTGGAGTTTACCTGGAGAGAGTTCCGGGGGTCAACGCCCCCGCGGCCCGGTCTGTGGCCAGGCCTTCTGATCAACCAGGCTGTTACTGCTGGCTGCACGCAAACCAACGTACGAGCCACAGCCCGGCTGATCAGGAACCGACTTTAGGTGCTTGTTCAGTGCCAGCTTGAAGACTGCCAGGGGTCTGTTGGTAATCCCCCTTATGTATGCTGGGAGGCAGTTGAACAGTCTCGGGCCCCTGACACTTATTTCATGGTCTCTTAACGTGCTAGTGAGACCCCTGACCAGTACAGTACAATAACGAAGACCAGTACAATGCAGTAACGCAGAAAACCAGTAGGGTACAATGACACAGAAAACCAGTACAGTACAGTAACACAGAAGAGTAGTACTGTACAATAACACAGCGAACAGTACGGTACAGTAACGCAGAAGCCCAGTACAGTACAGTAACACAGACGGACAGAACAGTACAGTAAGGCAGAAGACCAGTACGGTACAATAACACAGAAGACCAGTACAGTTCAATATCTCAGAATACCAGTACATTGCAGTAACACAAAAGACAAGTACAGTTCAATATCTCAGAATACAAGTACATTGCAGTAACGCAGAAGACCAATTCAGTACAATGACACGGAAGACAAGTACAGTACAGTAATACAGAGGACCAGTACCGTACAGTAACACAGAAGTCCTGTACAGTACAATAACACAGAAGACCAGCACAGTACAATAACACAAAAGACCAGTACAATACAATAACCCAGAAGACCACTAGGGTACAGTAACACAGAATACCAGAACAGTACAATAACAATGAAGACCAGGACAGTGTAGTAACACAAAGGAACAGTACAGTACAGTAACACGAGAGACCTGAACAGTACAAAACCAGAGACCATTACAGTACAGGAACACAGAAGACCCGTACAGTACAATAACACAGAGGACATTACAGTAAAGTAAAACAGACGACCAGTACAATAACGCAGAAGTAAAGTACAGTACAATAACACAGACATAGCGCAGTACAGTACCACAGAAGACCAATATAGTACAGTAACACAGAATACCAGTACAGTACAGCAGCACAGATGACCAGTGCAGCACAAAACGCAAAAGGCCAGTAAAGTACAGTAATGGAAATAAATGGTATAAAATACCGACACAATGGAAATATAAACACATATGCAGTATAATGTGATCCTTTATTGACTACGTTTCGCCCACACAGTGGGCGTTTTCAAGTCACAAACAGAACAATAAAGGATCACATTATACTGCATATGTGTTTATATTTCCAAAGTACAGTAATACATGAAACCAATACAGAAACACAAAAGACCAGTCCAGTACAATAAGACAGAATTCCAATACAGTACTGTAACACAGACTAGTACAGTACAATAACACAGAGGACAGTACAGTACAGTAACGCAGAATACTAGTACAGTTCAGCAACACAGACGACCAGTGCAGTACAGTAACGCAGAAGACCAATACAGTACAAAGCACAAAAGGCAAGTAAAATACAATAACACATAAGACCAATACAGAAACAAAGAAGACCAGTACAGTACAATAACACAGAAGACAAGTTCAGTACAGTAACGTAGAAGACCACTACAGTACAGTAATACAGAGGACCAGCACAGTACAGTAACACATAAAAACTTTACAGTACAGTAGCACAGAAGAACAGTTCAGTACAATAACACGGAAGAACAGTACAGTACAATATCACAGAAGACCAGTACAGTATAGTATCGCAGAAGACTAGTACAGTACAATATTACAGAAGACCAATACACTGCAGTAATGCAGAAGACCAGTACGGTACAATAACACAGAAGACCAGTACGGTACAATAACACAGAATACCAGTACAGTGCAATAACAAAGAACACCAGTACAGTACAGTATCACAGAAGACCAGTACAGTACAATAACACAGAGGACAAGTTCAGCACAGTAACACAGAAGACCAGTACAGTGCAGTAACGCAGAAAACCAGTACAGTAAAATAACACAAGAGGACAAGTACAATACAGTAACACAAAGGACCAGTACAGAACAGTAACGCAGAAAACCAGTAGAGCACAGTAACACAGAAGACAAGTACAGTACAGTTTCACAGAAGACCGTTAAAGTGTAATAACACGTAAGACCAATACAGTGCAGTAACGCAGATGACCAGTACAGTACAATAACACAGAAGACCAGTACAGTAAAAAACACAGGCGACAGTACAGCACAGTACGACAGACGACCAGTACTGTACAATAACACAGAAGACCAGTACAGCACAATAACACCGAAGACAAGTACTGTACAATAACACAGAAGGCCAGTAAACTATAGTAACACAGAAGACCAAGGCAGTACAATAACACAGAAGGCCAGTAAACTCTAGTAACACAGAAGACCAAGGCAGTACAATAACACACAAGGCCAGTAAACTATAGTAACACAGAAGACCAAGGCAGTACAATAACACAGAAGGCCAGTAAACTATAGTAACACAGAAGACAAGGCAGTACAATAACAACGAAGACAGATACAGTGCAGTAACGCAGAAAACCAGTACGGTAAAATACCACAGAAGACCAGCACAGTACAATAGTACAGATGACAGTACAGTAGAATAACACACAAGACCAGTAGAGTGCAATAACACCGAAGACCAGCACAATACTGTAACACAGAAGTCGAGAACAGTACAGTAACATAGAAGACCAGTAAAGTACAATAACTCATAAGACAAGTGAAATATAATAACTCATAAGACAAGTGAAATACAATAACACAGAATACTAGTACAGTAAAATAACACAGAAGACCAGTAAAGTACAATAAGACACAACACCAATACAGTACAATAACACAGAAGACAAGTTCAATACAGTAACATAGAAGACAAGTACAGTGCAATAACACAGAGGACAGTACAGTAGAGTAACACAGAAGACCAGTGCAGTGTAATAACTCAAAAAATAAAACGGTACAAAAACACAGAAGATCAGTACAGTAATACAGAAGACCAATACAGTACAGTGCCAGAGAAGACCAGTACAGTATAATAACACAGACCAGTATAGTGCAGTAATGCAAAATACCAGTAGAGTACAATAACGCAGAAGACCAGTACAGTACAATAACACAGAGGACAGTACAGTAACTTAGATTACGAGTACTGTTCAGTAACGAAGAAGACCAGTACAGTAGAGTAACACTGAAGACCAGTACAGTTACATAAAAGACCAATACATTACAAAAACAGAAAAGACCAGTGAAATACAAAAACACAGAAGACCAGTATAGTACAGTAACACAGAAGACCAGTGCAATACAGTACAACAGACGAACAGTACAGTACAGTAACACAGAATACCAGTACAGAAAAGTAACACAGAAGACAAGTACAGAACAATAACTCAGAATACCTGTAAAATACAATAATACAAAATACAAGTTCAATACATTAACACAGAAGACTAGTATAGTACAGAAACACAGAGGACAGAACAGTACAGTAACACAGAAGACCAGTACAGTACAATAACACAGAGGACAGTACAGTACAGTAACACAGAAGACCGGTACAGAACAATAACACAGAAGACCAATACAGTGCAGTAACGCTGAAGAGCAGTAGGTTACAATAACACAAAAGACCAGTACAGTACAGGAACACAGAAGACTACAACAGTATAAAAACACAGAAGACCAGAACAGTACAGTAACACAAATGCTTAGTACAGTACAATAACACAAAAGATTAGTACAGAACAGAATCGTAAAAGAAAAATACAGTACAATAACACAAAAGACCAGTGAAATACAACAACACAGAAAACTAATATAGTACATTAACACAGGTCAGTGCAGTAGAGTACCACAGAAGACCAGGTCAGTACAGTAAGGGAGAAGACCAGTACAATACAAGAACACAAAAGCCCAGTAAAGTTCAATAACTCAGAAGACCAGTACAGTAACAGAGAAGACCAATACACTACAATAACACAGAACACCAGTACAATACAATAACGCAGAAGACAAGTTGAATACAGTACCACAGAAGACCAGTACAGTACAATAACACAGAATACAATTACAGTGCAGTATCGCAGTAGACCAGTACGGTACAATATCAGAGAATACCAGTACAGTACATTAACACAGAATTCAGGTACAGTACCGTATTACAAGAGCCTGTACAGTACAGTAACAAATAAGACCAGTACAGTACACTAACGCAGAAGACCAGTACAGTGCTAGAACACAAAAGACCAGTAAAGTACTATAACACAGAAGACAAAGTACAGTAACACAGACGACCAATACAGTACAATAGCTCAGAATACCAGTACAATAAAATATCACAAAAGACAAGTTCAGTGCAGTAACACAGAACAATACTAGAGAACAGTAACACAGTACAATAACACAGAAGACTAGTACAGTGCAGAAACGCAAAAAACCAGTACTGTACAATAACACAGAAGAACAGCACTGTACATTAACACAGAGGACAGTACAGTTCAGTAACACAGACGGCCAGTAAAGTACAGTAACGCAGAAGACCAGTTCGTTACAATAACGCAAAAGACCAGTACAGTACAAAAACACTGAAGCACAGTACAGTTCAGTAACACAGAGGACCAGTGCAATACAACACGGAAGACAGGTACAGTGCAGTAACGCAGAAGAGCAGTACAGTACAATAACACATACGACCAGTACAGTACAATAGCACAGAATACTAATACAGAACAATAAGGAAGAAGACTAGAACAGCACAGTAACTCAGTAGACCAGTACAGTACAATAAGACAAAAGACCAGTGAAATACAATAACACAGAAGACCAGTACATTAACAAAGAAGACCAGTACAGTAGAGTAACTCAGAAGACCATTTCAATACAATAACACAAAAGACAGTACAGTACAGTACCACAGAAGACCAGTACAGTACAATAACTCGGAGGACAGTACAGTACAGTAACTTAGATGACGAGTACAGTACAGTCACGAAGAAGACCAGTACAGTAGAGTAACACAGAAGACCAGTGCAGTGCAATAACACAGAAAACCAGTAAAGTACAATAACACAAAAGACCATTCCATTAAAAACATAGAAAACCGTTGAGTACAGAACCATAGAAAACCAATACAGTGCAATAACACAGAATACCGGTACAGTACCGTAACACAGAAGACCACTACAGTACAGTAACACGGAAGACCAGTACAGTACAGTAGCGCAGAACACCTGTTCAGTACAAGAACACAAAAGTCCAGTAAAGTACAATAACAAAGAAGACCAGTACAGTAAAATAACTCAGAATACCGCTACAATACAATAAAACAAAAGACAAGCTCAATACAGTAACACAGAAGACTAGTATAGTACAGTAATACTGAGGGCCAGTACAGTACGGTAACACAGAAGACCTGCACAGTACAATAACACACAAGAATAGTACAGTACAATAACAAAAGACCAGCGCACTACAGTAACAGAAAAAAGTAGTACAGTACAATTTCAAAGAAGACTAGTACAGTAGAGTAGCTCAGAAGACCATTACAGTACAATTACACAAAAGACCAGTGAAATACAAAAACACAGAAGACCAGTACAGTACAGTAACACAGATGCCCAGTGCAGTAATAAGTTTCATTATATGGACAGACTGTGACAGAAAGGGGGATGCGCTGTGTGTTATGCAAAAATGTGGGATAGCTGGGGGCTTGAGCCTGGTCTAAAGGCAAAGGTAAAAGTTACACACATCTCAAGCCCAAACCGGCCACCCCGGGCTATCCCAGTCAAAAACAGAAAGCGCTAAACCAGTATGTGTTACTTCAAGGGGTTGGTTAACAGAGGGTTAGGCAAAAATCCCAATTAGGAAAATATATCTATTTAATCACCATAACATAAAAACCTTAATTCTAAACGCCCAAATGAGGGTACACACAGCTGGCTGGAGGTTCAGCCACCATAACACTAGGCTTCCGTCAGCGTCAGGCCGTCAATACACTACAAACCTCATTTCTTACTTCATCACTCATCCCACAGCACCCTGACCATGTCAGAGCCTGGGTGAACATACAGGTAAGCCATATGAAAGCCTATGGCTTGAGTTGGATAAACAACCTGAGTGTACAAACACAGACTTAACTTAAATACACAGCATCTCCGACGCCAGCCTCTACACACCATGCTAACGTCACGTGACCCCCTCCCCACGCTTACTCTGCGTACCCAAACATCCTTGGAAAATAAATCATTAACACAATTTCTTTATAATTACAGTTAGAGTACTTCACAGTACCCCTAAATGCAGATTATCAATTATAAAATTATTCCTTACAACTACAATATTCATATTATTATGGCACACTTCACCACTATATGTACATTACGATGTCATGCAGAACCCTGCATAACACCCCCACCCCCAGACCATAGGTCTCACTCTGCTAGCGGGGTCCCTACGGACACCGCTAGGCAAAAAGAAAAAAAAAAGAAAATAAGCCGCACCTTAAGGTCTAAGGCAACTGGCAAAATGATAACTGGGGAATGACCACCATACAATCACGGTCTTTTGGTACTACAAATATGCCATATTTACAAACTGAGGTACTAGATTGCAGACATATGAAACTCGTCGAACATAAAAGTGATCAAGTTCTATGCCCAACGAGCTCACAGTCACACTCTTAGACAGCTGTTTTAGGAAAAGGCACCATTACAACATAACGCTGGCCAGGCGCTGGCGTTGATGCATTTTACCTAAATTACATCAAGCAAACTTATAAACAAGCAAGTAAACTTTGTATAAAAGTGCCCCTGAGGAATGCCGTTTTATGAAGTAACACCGAAGTTCAGTATGTTGCAAGGCAGACCAAACTGTAGGTGCCACCAAAAAAAAAACTTTTAAACAGTAAGTACATTTTCCAGGAGTTCAAAGAAAAGAAAAACATATGTTACATGTTAAATTCTACGGAGAAAACAACATCACATTATCACTCCCATCTCACAGCAATCTTTAGTAAACAAAACTGGTTCCCCATGACACACCTCTGCGAGAATCAGGAGAGCACAGGAGAGGGGAAAATATCAGGCCCCCAAAAATAACGGGTGGATAGGCACATAAATCTTGTTGGTGGGACTGCGGCCGTAAAACCCTGGAGTCATCACTGAAGACCCCCAAAAGGTGGACCTCCCAGGCCGCCACCTACATGTCATTCCAAGGACCCTGGAGTCACCCCAGTGGTGATCCAAAAAGGAAAAATTGAAAAAGAGTCCTGGAGAACCAAAACACCTCGGATCAAAAGACATGACCCAAACAGTGGAGGGCATCACCGCCAGCCCCACATTCACTAAAACGTTAGGTCCAACAGTCCCTATACCAACATAAAACAGAGGCGAGGCATTCCAGCCAACACCTAAAAAACGTAGCATACCTTACCTAGGCATGGTCTTTGATGTGACTACCCCCCTAAATACACACACACTAGGGAATCCTGATACCTCCAGCTCCAGCTCAACCTGCCCTTCTCCTTTGGGTGGTCCAGAGTTCCATCTACTCGTCTACCGCAAATCACTGCAAAATAAGAATAGATAAGTGATCTATACACTACATTGTGCACTTTAAACACGAGACAAGGCATCAGCAACCACATTCTCCGCTCCCTTCACATAATGAATCACCAGATTAAGAGGTTGGAGAAACAAGGCCCACCTCGTAAGTCTCTGATTGTGGTTCCTCATTAAGTGAAGGAAACGTAAGGGATTATGGTCACTATACACAGTTATAGGGTGAACTGAGAATATATGCACCTCAACATGTTGCACTGCCAACACTAAGGCAAAAGCCTCCTTTTCTATGGAGGTATAACTTCTTTGGTGCCTGCTACTTTTTGCTGAGAAGCAGCCGAGTGGCATTACTTCTCCTGCTCTACCCTGCAACAAGACTGACCCAACCTCTGTATCATTTTGCAAAACCCGGGGTGGGTAACTCAGGATTACACATAAAAGATCTTGAGGGTTAATGGCATACAAAAGGTACATGGACAGAGATATTAAAGTTACAAATACGGATGTGTCCTTGGCACACATGGTCGTGGGAAGCAGATGACGCACCCACTGTTCATTCACACAATTTGCATTTATTTCATAAAGAGGAGACAAAACCTTATTTTTTAACTGTACCTGGCGGCAGTCAGTGCACGTTTTCAAGGTATCACCTAGTGTGAGACCAGTAAAAAACAACGTCCACCGACTCTCGCTGGATACAAACACAGTCTCTAGAAATAAACACTTCACTTCCTTCAAGGAACCTATTTCACCCCAGCTTACATCATGCCAGGCCTGCTGATATTTCACAAATTCGGAAACCTCTACCTCATGGGGTTTAACATGGCCCCATTTTTCAGCATCCCAAAACTCTTTCACTAAGGTGCACCATGGCTGAGCCAACACTTCAACCAGTCTTTCAGAAGATCCAAATCTTCCACAATCTCTTACAATTTTCCTGCTTACATTATCTTTCTCAGGGACTTTATCCATCATCATTTTGAAGTCACCACACAGTTCCATCATAGCCTTCCCAGGACCCGGTTACAATGCCAATCCCATGTCTCCAGCTTCCAGAATGTGCAGCACCACCTCATAGTCCCACGTCATCCTGGGCGGACTGGCAGACTGGTGCACTAGTGCCATCGACCTCATCTTAGCCAAGAATTGTCTGAAACCGAGAAAAAACACCGCTGGGGAAACATCACCATCCTCACGTAGCACATGACTTAATGATTCCAGAGAGCTTCCCCACACGGTAATGAAAGGGAGGGGAATTCCCTCCTCCCAGTCCTTCTGGTACTTGGGAAAACAAATATGCATTGCCCTGAGAGACTGGGAAAACCATGGAGCTTTTCTTTGACTCCTAGGATGATATACATTGGTAAATATAACCTCAAGTAGGCCTCTCAAAACTACATGACATTTCATAAAATATGACTTCTGGGTGATTTGTGCAAAGCCTAAGAGACAAAAATGTTTCACCAGAAATCTCAAAACCACACACACAAAATTATTCAGAAAGGGTACAGACTCTGGTAACCTGTTAGAAAAGGAATTTATTATTAAACACTGATTATTTAGCTCTCCCATCTTAACACTGAAATGCCGTTCCTTCAGAATCTGTAAAAAATACTGACAAAGACACTTTAATAGTTCTGCCGCGTCCACGTAAGCACAGGTCCTCTTAAAAAGAGTCTTGCTCATTTGATCAACTCTGCAAAATAAACACTTGGGAAATTTGGGAACCACATCCTCCGCGACAACTGATAAATGAATAGCGTTCCGGAGGTCACAACCTTCCCGGGCCTCACTCAGCTGCTGCAGAGTCAGGGGATTTTTTCCCACATCAGCACCAAGACCACTTCTCCAACCGAGTTCCGGTTGAGCCGGTTCATCACTGCTCCCCATGCCCAAACCATCACCACAGTGTGCAGAAGGGTCACAGGGAGGCACAGCTCCTACCTTGTTCCCCTGTTTAGTCCGAAAGCACATTGAAAATTTTTCAGGTACCGTTGCGCCAATTGGGTAATTACCACCTTGTAAAGAAGGGTCCTGCAAAACCAAACATTCCTCACTTTTGAGGAGTCCCACAACGTTGTTGCCTAGTAGAAGGTCAACTCCTGCAAAAGGTACATCTTCTGCAATACCTACAGGTAGGTACCCAGACTGGTACTCAGACTCTATCCATAACCTGTGCACTGGAGTCCTGACAGGGACTCCAGTTATCCCTTTAAGAAAAATGTCCAATCCGGTGTAGGTGTCATCCGACACTGGCAATACACCCCTGCGGAGCAAGGTGTATGTGCTACAAGTGTCCCTGAAAGACATAACACCCGTGACCCTACCTTCATTTTGGTGTAAGGCCACAGTAGACTTACTTGAATAGACCTTCATCCGAGGGTCAAAGACAGCTGGTCTTCTTTGGATACCTTGGGGCAAGACTGCAATGCAAGCCACATCATGGGTAATCGGTGTATTTACTGGAGAAGCATCTGCCGCAGCCTGGTCCCTAAGCATCTTTCGACAATATGGCTGCAGATATATATATATATATATATATATATATATATATATATATATATATATATATATATATATATATATATATATATATATATATATATATATATATATATATATATATATATATATATATATGAAATAAGATCACAGTAAACAGGTGATTTCAGAATATGCAAAACAACCGCTGTGAAAGAATAATGAAATTCCAAGCGCTTTCGTGGCTACTCACATTATCAAGGAACAATAAAAGTAATGCATCAAAGGAAGGCATATAAAGGGTCTAGACCACATCTCACCATCACATCCCACAATAAAGCAACACCTGATGCGCGACTCATAAGAAAGAGAACACTGCAGCAGGCCCGCTGGCACAACTAAACAGGTCCTTCACGCAACCCACAAACAAATTATTCTACCTAAGATTTAAGATTTATTATTTGTCCAATGTATTATTAAATTCTTCCCAAATTCTGTTAATTATAAATGGATCTAATTTATATAAAGCAAAGGAAATATTTATATTGTCAAAGCTGCTTTTTATGAAACAAGATTCAACTATATTCCTGTCGACCATGGACTTGCTTGATACAACATTCTCAATTTTTTGAAAATCAATTGGATGGTTAAAATCTCATACATGAATAAATAGAGCATTGGAATCTTGCCCAGTTCTAAAGCTATATTTATGTTGTTTTAATCTAAGTTCGAGTCTTTTACCAGTTTGACCGTAATAAACTTTATCGCAAATTTTACAAGGAATCTTATAGACATATCCGTCACCATTTTGTGGGAAATTCTTTATCAAAAGTATTTTTTACCGTATCAAGATTTTTAAATACAACTTTGATATTAAAAGTCTTAAGAAGAGAAGGCATATCAATCAAGTTTTCATGGTAAGGGAGAACCAACATATTTTTAGTTGAATAAGGTTGGTTGTCCCTTTTTGGATTGTTAAAAGTATTTATAGCAATTTTAAAAGATTTATCAATTACGTTTCATGGATATTTCAGATCATTAGCTATTTCATAAATTTTGGATATTTCTTCATCTATGAACTCAAAAACATTGATGAGAAAACAGACAGTTTAACTTTATCTTGATGTGAAGAATAATAGTGAACATAGGAATAGTTATTCGTAGGTTTTCTGTAAATTTTCAATTTGAATTCATTATTACTCTTAATAATTAAAACATCTAGAAAAGGCAATGCGATATTTTCCTCAAACTCAACAGTAAAGTTTATAGAATGGGCTAAGCTATTTAATTTAAAAAGGAAATGGTGGGATGTGATGGTGAGGTGTAGTCTAGACCCATCATATGCCTTACTTTGACGCATTACTTTTATTGTTCCTTGATAATGTGAGTAGTCACGAAAGCGCTTGGAATTTCTCTATTCTTTCGCAGTGGTTGTTTTGCATATATATATATATATATATATATACATATATTAATTTATATATATATGCATATATTATATATATATACATATAATTTATATAATATATATAAATTATATATATAATATATATATATATATATATATATATATATATATATATATATATATATATATATATATATATATATATACATATATATATATATATATATATATATATATATATATATATATATATATATATATATATATATATATATATACATATATATATATATATATATATATATATATATATATATATATATATATATATATATATATATATATATATATATATATATATATATATATATATATATACATATATATATATATATATATATATATATACATATATATATATATATATATATATATATATATATATATATATATACATATATATATATATATATATATATATATATATATATATATATATATATATATATATATATCTATATATATATATATATATATATATATATATATAATATATATATATATATATATATATATATATATATATATCTATATATATATATATATATATATATATATATATAGATATATATATATATATGTCGTGCCGAATAGGCAGAACTTGCGATTTTGGCTTAAATAGCAACGCTCATCTTGCCATATAAGACGAGTGAAAATTTGGGTATGCAATAATTTCGCCAAAATCATTCTGAACCTAACGACAAAAGTATATTTCACTGTGTTTGTTTAGTATTAAATTATTGTAAACGTATCTAAAATATATTTAGTTGGGTGAGGCTAAAATAAATTGTTCTTGTTATTATAAGGTTAGGTAAGTTTTCTAAAATTCTTTTGGTGCAAAATTATAAATTTTTACATTATCAATAATGAAAAATATATATCTTTAAATGTATAAGAGAAAATTTTATAAAGGACTTAATTTTAAATGAGTTCTTGCTAATTGACCAGTTTTACAAATTCGGCATGACATATATATATATTTATATATATATATATATATATATATATATATATATATATATATATATATATATATATATATATATATATATATATATATATATGTCGTGCCGAATAGGCAGAACTTGCCATCTTGGCTTAAATAGCAACGCTCATCTTGCCATATAGGTTAAGCGAAAATTTGTGTATGCAATAATTTCGCCAAAATCATTCTGAACCTAAGGAAAAAAATATATTTCACTGTGTTTGTTTAGTATTAAATTACTGTAAACAAATCTAAAATATATTTGGTTGGGTTAGGCTAAAATAAATTGTTCTTGTTATAATAAGGTTAGGTAAGTTTTCTAAGATTCTGTTGGAGCAAAATTAAAAATTTTTACATTAACATTAGTGAAAAAAATATATCTTTAAACCTATAAGAGAAAATTTTAGAAAGGGCTTAATTTTAAATGAGTTCTTGCTAATTGACCAGTTTTACATATTCGGCACGACATATATATATATATATATATATATATATATATATATATATATATATATATATATATATATATATATATATATATATATATATATATATATATATATATATATGCAACACAACCACTGTGCAAGAATAGAGAAATTTCAAGCGCTTTCGTGACTACTCACATTATCAAGGAACTATGAAAGTAAAGCATCCAAGGAAGGTATATAAGGGGTCTGGCCAACACCTCACTATCAGATCCCACAACAGTTAAACACCTGACGCGCGCCGGCCAACTGGACAGGTCCTTCGCACAACCCACCAACAAACTATTCTACCCAAGAAAATTTTAAAAATTATTATTTGTCCAGTGTATTATTAAATTTTTCCCAAATTCTATTAATTATAAATGGATCTAATTTATATAAACCAATGGAAATATTCATATTATTGTCAAAACTGCTTTTTATGAAACAAGATTCAATTATATTCCTGTCGACCATGGACTTGCTTGATACTACTTTCTCAACTTTTTGAAAATCAACTGGATGGTTAAAATCTCTTACATGAATAAATAGAGCATTGGAATTTTGTCCAGTTCTAATGCTATATTTATGTTGTTTTAATCTTAGTTCGAGATTATTACCAGTTTGACCGTAATAAACTTTGGGGGGAATTCTTTATCAAAAGTTTTTTTTACTGTATCAAGATTTTTGAATACAACTTTAATATTAAAAGTCTTAAGAAGAGAAGGCATATCAACCAAGTTTTCATGGTAAGGGAGAACCAACATATTTTTAGTTGAATAAGGCTGGTTGTCCCTTTTTGGATTGTAAAAAGTATTTCTAGCAACTTTAAAAGATTTATCAATTACATTTCTTGGGTATTTTAAATCATTACCTATTTCATAAATTTTGGATAAATCTTTTAAAGTTGCTAGAAATACTTTTTACAATCCAAAAAGGACAACCAGCCTTATTCAACTAAAAATATGTTGGTTCTCCCTTACCATATATATATATATATATATATATATATATATATATATATATATATATATATATATATATATATATATATATATATATATATATATATATATATGCAAAACAACCACTCTGAAAGAATAGAGAAATTCCAAGCGCTTTCGTGACTACTCACATTATCAAGGAACTATGGTTCCTTGATAATGTGAGTTCCTTGATAAAGTGAGTAGTCACGAAAGCGCTTAGAATTTCTCTATTCTTTCAGAGTGGTTGTTTTGCATATTCTGAAATCACCTGTTTACTGTGATCTTATTGCATATATATATATATATATATATATATATATATATATATATATATATATATATATATATATATATATATATATATATATATATATATCTATATATGTAAACTTTTACCAGAATGATTATAATCTGTATGAATATGTTTGTAGCTGATGCAAAAATTATATAAATTACATAAGATTCAAACAACACACACACACACACACACACACATAAACACACACACACTACCAAGCAGGGATAACAGGGAAAGCACTAAAATGGATCAGGGAATACTTGTCAGGAAGACAGCAGCGAGTCATGGTACGTGGCGAGGTGTCAGAGTGGGCACCTGTGACCAGCGGGGTCCCACAGAGGTCAGTCCTAGGACCCGTGCTGTTTCTGGTATTTGTGAACGACATGACGGAAGGAATAGACTCCGAGGTGTCCCTGTTTGCAGATGACGTGAAGTTGATGAAAAGAACTACAAAGGGATCTGGACAGGCTGCAGACCTGGTCCAGCAATTGGCTTCTGGAGTTCAACCCCACCAAGTGCAAAGCCATGAAGATTGGGGAAGGGCAAAGAAGACTGCAGACGAAGTACAGTCTAGGGGGCCAGAGACTACAAACCAGGAGCGGGGCCAGGAACTTGGACTCGACCCCTGCAACCTCAACCAAGTGAGTACAACCAGGTGAGCACACACACACACACACACACACACACACACACACACACACACACACACACACACACACACACACACACACACACAACGTAGTGCAGTGGGTCACAAGCGCCAGGCTCCGAGAATCTTAGTGTTTTTAGGGCGTGCTTGAGCAGCTAGAAGCAACCAGTGTTAGTGACAACGTCAGTGAACAACCCTACAAGTGATAACCAAAGTATTAGCAAAAAAAATAAAGTAAAGGCGAGAGAAATCCTGAAATTATAGTTGGCACTTGTTGCCACACTGTTACAAATATACAAAGTACAAAGCGAGTGACTAAAGACAAAAGATCAAATAGAATTAACAGAGGTTGGCTAACGAGAAACTGTGATGTAGCACACAGCCATCGTGAACAAGCTAGCCAGAAAGGGGATATATATATATATATATATATATATATATATATATATATATATATATATATATATATATATATATATATATATATATACATATACATAAATATATATAAGCAGAGAAGGTGGCAGCAGTAGGCCTGAGGAAGTAGCGCGGCCATAACAGGTTGGGTGTCATCACAAATGAGAAGTGTACTTACCAAAAGTGAAGTGTAAATTATAAAAGTAGCAGTATACAAGTGATAAGTGTGGTAAATGAGGACTCAAAAGGGCAACGAGAAAAGAATAGTTGAAGAAGCCAGAGGAGGAAGGGCGAGGTGCACGAGTCATCGTACAGCGAGCATCGTACAGCGAGCATCGTACATCAGGCATCTGGATGGACGTCCCCTCTGAGTTGTAACGTACAAATCACCTGTTTGTGGTTGGCGGGAAGTTTTGAGTGGTAGAGCCGGCCCTACGATCACTGGTAGCTGGCTATCACAAACCCTGCTCCAGAGCGATTATCATACACACAACACCTAGCAGTAGTAGGAAGATAAAATTTGTAGGAGCAAGAAATAGGCAGGAGGATTAAGTCGGGGCTAATGGGACTACAGCCCTGACAACAGTTTCGAGAGATAATGTTTTAGGGCACAAAGACAGTACAATCTGAGAAGCAAGAATTGGGTGCACATGTAGTAAAAGATAGTACATAACTGGGTGAAAGAAAGACTCGTTAACACACGCTAGTATTATAGTTATTAGAATTACTCTCAGTGTTAATGGTATCTTATTAGTATTACGGATACACAGAGGTGAAATGTATTTCTGGGACATATAAAAAATTGACGTGCTCACACACACACGCGCGCACACACATACACACTCGGGGCCAGGAGCTGAGTCTCCACCCCTGAAACCACAACTAGGTGAGTACACACACCCACTCATTCACACAGCTGATCCTTGGAATTTGACCGCGCCCCCTCACCCCCCACACACCTTTCCCTCCCCCACAGACCTTTCCCCTCCCCTGCTCTTGCCTTCACTCCCTCCTCCCTCCTATCTCTCATAGCCTTTTTCCCTCCCCTTCCCCCTACTCTCTCTCTCTCTTTCTCTCTCTCTCTCTCTCTCTCTCTCCCATAACCCTATCCCTCACCCTCCTCTCTCTCTATAGGCTTCTCTCTCCATCTCCCTTTTTCTATATTTCTACCCCTCCCTCGCATTTCTCTCTCTCATAGCCTTTTCCCTCACCCTCCTTTCTCTCTCCCCCCCCTTGGTCTTATCCCTCACCCCATACTCTCTCCTCTCTCTCCTTCTTTCTGCCCTTTCTCTCTCCCCCTCTCACCCTCTCCCTCCTCTAGCCTTCTGTCTGTGGTAATAAAAAAAAAAATGGGTGGCCCTAGAGGACAGAAAACCAGAGATCTGGTGGACGAACCAGGGAGAAAAGACTGGGAGTTAGAGCTCCAAAAAAGGGAGGAAGAGTGGGGAAGGAAGATAGTAGAGCTTGGTAAGAAAATGGAGGAGCGGATAGCTGAAGAGTGCAGGAAGTGGGAAGTACAGGTCTTAGCAGCAGAAGCTAGGATACAGTGCTTAGAAGAAAAACTGCAAAGCCTGAAACAGATTAGAGAGACAAATGACAATTCAGATGTGACATCAGGAAATTCAATGTCAGGTGCAGACAAGGGGATGGTATGCAACAAAGGAGACATGCCGTACGCGAAGGCCCTATCGGACCCACGTGGGGCCAGGGAAAAGGTCCGAAGACAATGAAGGTATGCTATATGCAGAGATTCTAACAGCCAACTGCAGTAGCAAGGGACAGCTGGTCATGAAAGACAGTTCAATGAGAATAGAAGTTTCAGATATGACAGGGGCTGAAAGCAAGAACATGTCAATGGAAGGAAATAAAATGCCTCAGAGGAAGCAGATGGAGACTCAGTGGGAGGAGGAAAGGGCGAGGTCAGTTTTTGTGTACGGGCTCCAAGAAACCAAGGGGGACAACTTCGAAGAAATAAAACAGGAGGAGAAAAAAATGATTGAAGGCATCATGAAAACAATAGGTGAGGGCGATATGACCCAGGTGACAAATTTTCAGAGAATTGGGTGGTTTGCGAGTGGAAGGATACGGCCTGTCAAAGTAATTTTCAAGGAAGAATCAGTTCGAACCAGGATTCTGCAAGAGAAAGCAAGACTGAGGGACAAACAGGGGTGCCAGAGAGTATACCTCGACCGCGACAGAACACAAGAAGAAAGGACTACACTGAAAGAGAGGGTACAGAGATGCAAGGAGGAACGAGAGGCAATGACGAAGATGAGCAGGACCCAGACACAGGAGGAAGGGCAAACACACCCCACAGAATCTCCCACCAAAAGACTCCAACCGCGACATTCCCAACGCAACTGAGCAACCTACACTACAACCCACTCACTGTTCCCTCTGCCACCAACCCCCATATCACAAACCTCACCCCAACAGCTGTCCCTTATGGGCATTCTGACCCCACCCCATCATCACAAACCCCACCTACACCACAGCCCCATATAGGCCCCCACCAAGGCTCTCGCTCCCCCAACCCCAATATTCTTGCATGACCACAATGACAGAAAAGAAACTGAAAGTTTGGAACACAAACGCAGATGGAATAACGAATAAACATGAGGAGTGGAACGAAAGAATCAGTGAAAAATCCCCAGACATCATAGCAGTCACAGAAACAAAACTTGCTGAGACAATAACAGACACAATCTTCCCAATGGGATATCAGATCCTGAGGAAAGATAGAAGGAGTAGAGGGGGAGGAGGGGTTGCACTGCTCATAAAACACCGATGGGGATTTGAGGAAATGGAAGGCATGGACATGAATGGAGAAAGAGACTACATTGTAGGTACAATTCAGTCTGGAGAACATAAAGTAGTCATTGGAGTGATGTATAACCCACCACAGAACTGCAGGAGGCCAAGAGAGGAGTACGAAGAAAACAACAGGGTGATGGTGGACACACTGGCTGAGATGGCAAGAAGAGCTCACTCGAGCAGAGCAAAGTTACTGGTAATGGTCGATTTCAACCACAGGGAGATCGACTGGGAAAACCTGGAGCCACATGGGGGCCCCGAAACATGGAGAGCCAAGATGATGGATGTGGTACTTGAAAACCTCATGCATCAGCATGTCAGGGACATAACCAGAGAGAGAGGGGAGGATGAGCCAGCAAGACTGGATCTTGTGTTCACTCTGAGCAGTTCAGACATTGAGGACATCACTTACGAGAGGCCCCTTGGAGCTAGCGATCACGTGGTTCTGAGTTTTGATTATATAGTAGAGTTACAAGTGGAGAAGGTAACAGGAACTGAAGGGGACAGGCCAAACTATAAAAGGGAGGACTACACAGGTATGAGAAACTTCCTGCAGGAGGTTCAGTGGGACAGAGAAATGGTAGGAAAATCAGTAAACGAGATGATGGAATATGTGGCAACAAAGTGCAAGGAGGCAGAGGAAAGGTTTGTTCCCAAGGGAAACAGAAATAACAGGAAGACCAAAACGAGTCCTTGGTTTACCCGAAGGTGTAGGGAGGCAAAAACTAAGTGCAACAGAGAATGGAAAAGGTACAGGAGGCATAGGACCCAGGAAAAGAAGGAGATTAGTAGAACCAGAAACGAGTATGCACAGATAAGGAGGGAGGCCCAGCGACAGTATGAAAACGACATAGCATCGAAAGTCAAATCTGACCCGAAACTGCTGTATAGCCACATTAGGAGGAAGACAACAGTCAAGGACCAGGTGATAAGGCTGAGGAAAGAAGGTGGAGAACTCACAAGAAACGATCAAGAGGTATGTGAGGCGCTCAACACGAGATTTATGGAAGTATTTACAGTAGAGACAGGAAGGACTCTGGGGGGACAGACCAGATGGGGACACCAGCAAGGAATACACCAACAAGTGTTGGACGACATACATACAGATGAGGAGGAGGTGAAGAAACTGCTAAGGGACATCGATACCTCAAAGGCAATGGGACCGGACATCTCCCCATGGATCCTTAGAGAGGGAGCAGATATGTTGTGCATGCCACTTACAACAATCTTCAACACGTCCCTGGAAACTGGGCAACTACCTGAGGTATGGAAGACGGCAAATGTAGTTCCCATTCTTAAAAAAGGAGACAGAAAAGAGGCACTAAACTATAGACCTGTGTCATTGACGTGTATAGTATGCAAAGTTATGGAGAAGATTATCAGGAGGAGAGTGGTGGAGCACCTGGAACGGAACAAGAGTATAAATGCCAACCAGCACGGATTCATGGAAGGCAAATCCTGTGTCACAAACCTTCTGGAGTTTTATGATAAAATAACAGAAGTAAGACACGAGAGAGAGGGGTGGGTTGATTGCATCTTCTTGGACTGCAAGAAGGCCTTTGACACAGTTCCTCACAAGAGATTAGTGCAGAAGCTAGAGCATCAGGCGCATATAACAGGAAGGGCACTGCAATGGATCAGAGAATACCTGACAGGGAGGCAACGAGTCATGGTACGTAATGATGTATCACAGTGGGCACCTGTGACGAGCGGGGTCCCACAGGGGTCGGTCCTATGACCAGTGCTATATTTGGTATATGTGAACGACATGATGGAAGGGTTAGACTCAGAAGTGTCCGTGTTTGCAGATGATGTGAAGTTAATGAGGAGAATTAAATCAGATGAGGACCAGGAAGGACTTCAAAGAGACCTGGACAGACTGGACACCTGGTCCAGCAAATGGCTTCTCGAATTTAATCCTGCCAAATGCAAAGTCATGAAGATAGGGGAAGGGCACAGAAGACCACAGACAGAGTATAGGCTAGGTGGCCAAAGACTGCAAACCTCACTCAAGGAGAAAGATCTTGGGGTGAGTATAACACCGAGCATGTCTCCGGAAGCACACATCAATCAGATAACTGCTGCAGCATATGGGCGCCTGGCAAACTTGAGAACAGCATTCCGATACCTTAGTAAGGAATCATTCAAGACACTGTACACCGTGTATGTCAGGCCCATACTGGAGTATGCAGCACCTGTTTGGAACCCGCACTTGATAAAGCACTTCAAGAAACTAGAGAAAGTACAAAGGTTTGTGACAAGGTTAGTTCCAGAGCTAAGGGGAATGTCCTATGAAGAAAGATTAAGGGGAATCGGCCTGACGACACTGGAGGACAGGAGGGTCAGGGGAGACATGATAACGACATATAAAATTCTGCGTGGAATAGACAAGTTGGACAAAGACAGGATGTTCCAGGGACGGGACACAGAAACAAGAGGCCACAATTGGAAGTTGAAGACACAAATGAGTCAGAGAGATATTAGGAAGTATTTCTTCAGTCATAGAGTTGTCAGGCAGTGGAATAGCCTAGAAAATGACGTAGTGGAGGCAGGAACCATACACAGTTTTAAGACGAGGTTTGATAAAGCTCATGGAGCGGGGAGAGAGAGGGCCCAGTAGCAACCGGTGAAGAGGCGGGGCCAGGAGCTAAGACTCGACCCCTGCAACCACAAATAGGTGAGCAAATAGGTGAGTACACACACACACACAAACAAACAGATTATTTACATCAGCGCAGGAATGGATCGTGTACTACCTTCACCGTGGGCCTCCAAACAAATAATGAGAGCCTGGGGGTAAACCAAAATACGCCAGGAACACAAGAGTCTTTGATGCTTTTAACACGTTCTTCTTTTCTAATTCTAAATGTAGAGTCATAGTTCATACTTGTGTATCTACCAGCACGTCAGCACTGTCGGTAATTTTGTTTACTGTTAAGGGTAATGACACACTCTACACTCTTGACACTGCCTATGTTTATGTCACTGTCTACGCTTGTGTCACTCTCCTCGTGCTTATCACTGTTTACTTTCGTGACATTACTCAGTCATGTCCCCATACTGAAGATACTGTCTACGCATGTAATACTGTCCACATACGAGTCAGTTTCAACACTTGTATCATTACCCACACTCATGACTCCGTTCACCCATGTTTATCTGTTCAGAAACTGTCCGTACTTTTGACTGTCCCCACTTGTGTCTCTACCCAGCCTGAAATAAAGCCCACTTCTGGCTCTCTTTACTCTGGTGACACTGTCCACTCCAGTGGTACTGTCCAAGCTTGTGACACTACCTACCGTTGTCATACAGTCCACGCGTGTCACTGTTTATTTTTAATCCTTGTCAGCACTTCTGACATTTTCTTAGAGTTAACATAGCTTAATTTACTTTAAAATAGATTTGTAAATAAAATTTATGAGTTGCCAGAAGAGGTTAATATAACAGAGCACAACACAAAGGACAACTGGAAGTATTTCGGACACTGTGGTGTTCGAGAAAAGAGTCCCTGGTATCCCATAAGTTACCCTCAGTCCCTGGAACTCAATGTTTGCAAAATTCATAGTACAGGGTGCAATAATGTTCTGAAGCGACCAAACATAAAAGCCTGATTGATTTCGGTCGCTAAGGAATCCGGAAAGGGTTTCCCTTCCCACTGTATCCTCTAGCTCCTGGCATTTGTACAAAACAATGAAAAGGAAAAGTACTTGGAGAAACATGCGTTTTAAATGCAGACTAAAATGAAAAGCATTAGGGGTATCGGTCAATTATCCCATCTGGCTACTCTACCAAACTAGTGTACAGGTCTGACTCGCAGGCTGGCATCGTCACAGGCGACTTAAACGGGTTTCAACTTTGGTCTTTCTGAAGATCCTCACCGGAGAAATAGATATCAATGTTGTTAAAAGCAATATTCGATAACAGTGCATCAGCCACTATATTTTGCTTATTCGGAAAGTAGATAATAGTAGAGTTGTAATTATTAATTTTAGCGACCGTCTAACGTGCTGTCCTGTAAGTCCGTTACTAGCAGTAAGGATTATAAAGCTTAATCCTTATAGTTTTAGGGGTTCAGGGAATTATCTTCCCTACAGGTCAGTCTCAGATCTGAAATGTAATTATTACAGATTAAAGAACCACAAAGAAACACACAGGAAAAGTGGAAAAGTATGAATATAATGAATGACAGTGAACATATATAAGAGTTAACTCTCAACTCACGTGTCTAAGATAGAAAGAATAATCAGCATTTCTACCAGAAAAATATGGATTTCAATTTCAGACTCATTTAACAGGACGGTAGAACATCCTGGAGTGTTGCTGTCTACTATACTACCTGTGATGGAGGTGCTAATAGAGGCTACTGCCTCTTGTTCACTTTTCGACTCTGGTAAATAATCATCCAGCATACAGTGTCGGTAGTTATTTTCTCTTATGACATGACTACACTGATAACATCTTGACTGGCATCAGCAGTTACAGTAAATTCTTTAGTAAAATATGGGAATTTTAAAATAGATATTGCTGTTAATTTGCTTTTGAACTTAAAGAATGCTCTTTCCTGACTGCTAGTCTATACAAATTGAATATTTTTTCGTAAGAATTTGAGTAAATGAAGCAAAAATAATAACAATGAATTGTTTGCATAATGCTAGGAGCATCCTACATCTGCATGCTGCGGTTTAGGGAGCTTCAAAATAGCGTCAAGTTTTGACTCATCTGGGTTATTAACTGACCCAGAAACAAGTTTCGTGTCTTCAGAAAGGACACATGCTAAGTTGACTTTCAGTTTAATCTCAGCTAATTTACTTAGCACCTTCTCAGTCTTCACGAGCTGCAAAGATACATCTTGAAAATTTACGATCAAGTCGTACAGGTTTACCATTTGTGTGTTATCTAAATGACTATGGAATATCGTGGTTTTAAGTCTTCAGCTGGTAAATGGCCGTGACCGGTTACTTGTAGGCCATTCTGCAAACCTAGCAGTTATTTCTTGAGAACGCAGAGAATTTCTTTACACGAAGAAGTTTTCAGGATCATCGAAGAAGAGGGAAGGTCGAAATTACTTTTTTCTTGATATGCTGCAAGAAATCATTAAGCACATACGAAAAGAAAATATTGAGAAATCGTTCTGTCATTTAGTCTCTCCTTTTTATCGATTCTGAGCAGTATTAATATTCACTGGCTGATGTATCGCGTGATATTGATGAAACGTTCCACGGATTTATGCTGTGTAGGCACAGATTTTGTTGTATTCTATGCAATAACTGGAAAATGCATTTCCTGGTTAGTTTTAAACTTTTAATATCAATGTGTCTTCCTCAAGGAAAACAATCTCTTGATCTTAGGTTGTGTAAGTTATCACATACCAGTTTTATTAATCAAAATAATTACTGAGAAACATCTGGAAATTGTCTCTTCTGACCAGTAATAAGTCAGTGTTTGACTGTATATGGTCATCTTAAGTTAAATTAGTTTAGTTTTCTTTTCTATTATAACATTTGTGTGCCCTCAAGACCATTCTTAAACATTACTATGTAATGTACACAAGGCTTACATGAAAGTTCAAAACTGGTCCCTCTTAGAGAAAAGTTTCGATTGATTTTAACTTGTATAGATTCCAGTTCTCTTTTTTTTGGAAGTCATTTGAAAAACTGAAATACTGATTTTCATGCGATAATTTCTGAGTGCCGCATTTGATTACCTTCCGTGCTCATACCGTGATAATGCAACTTCTGAGCGGCTTCAAGCTTATTGTGCTTTTGAATTTGAGGATATTGGTCTCTTTGAAAGGTTTGAATTAGATTTGAACTATATATGTCCGAATTTAAAAATTTTATAGGGAAAATGGATATTAGTATTTATATAATGACTTATGAAAACCTTGCGGATTCCTTACAAACCGTCTAAACTAATTTTTAATTATAATAAAATTATGCCGCACTCTGCACAGTTCCAATCGCGTGCAGTGAGGCACAAGGGATTGGGATTATGGAATGTGGGGATACCTTCCTCGGATTGCGCCGGGACAGAAGTGCAAACTAGGTTATTCTTAAAAAAAAAAAAATACCACGTGGTAAGGTTTGTTTGCAGTCGTGTTATTACGATTTCGTGAGTTAGGTTATTTTTATTTTCTATATATGTACTTCAATTATATCTTCCTTAGTATTACGTCTTTCCTGATTGAAAATTCAGTGCCGTCGATCCATTATGGCAAGAAAGTTTTCATTGTCTTTCCTGAAGCGCTCAACCTTTGTGAATTATTTATTGTAGAGACACGCTACTCTGTACTTTTTGGAAGGTTAACTATAAGTCTTAGCAATGACATACGTCGCCTCGCGTTGTATATTACGATAAAATATCTAACAGTTCATACTCATACTTGAAAATATTCCCATTTGGTAAATTCGGAGTGAGAGAGATGACATAAGAATGAGTGAGATGAATGCTAAAGGAAAAAGTTTATATTAAACTTTACTTGCAAAATATTGCTCGTGAAAAGTACAAACACCTGCATTACTTAGCAGGAAAAATAGAGATATATCAAGCTCATATATTATAAGTAAATTAAGAGAACACATTCACCATCATTAAATAGCTGTCTTGCCAAAAGTTGTTAGATAAGCTGAGGCTTTACTGGCACTTCTGGCACTTTGGTAGACACGCAGACGAAGATTAAACTATCTTGTACACTTTTTTTGCATAACTGTCCACTTACTGAGTAATCTAGAGATAAGGCAGTATAATAACCTATGTGATATGTAGAGGTATCTTATTAATGAAAATAAGATACCAGATATTTTAAGGAAATCTCCTAAATCTGCTTGCAACAAGTGGATTATAGATATAAATTTAGTTTAACTCCTGTAAACACTTTTGGAGTTTATTTCAAAGTCATTTTGTGCATCCGTATACTCTTACTTTACCGTCCACTGGATGGATATGGAGTGCGCAGTAAATTATCCGTTTCCCCAGCAAAATCTAATCTAATCTAAATTTGCTTGATAAAACTTTACACAGTGTTATATGTCATAAAGCTAAACATTAAACAAAACATATCTAAATAAAACTACACAGAGCTAAACGTGAATTTATTAATTTCTGCAAGAAGCGATTCATAATTAAAATTTTATAACAGAGGGAAACAGTGCGAATTTTCTCATGGAGGAAACAATACAATCACTCAGAGAGAAACATTGATAAAAGTGTATACAGCATATACGATTTACTGAAGCTCTACGAACAGTAAAACACTTCTTGATAAAGCTTAAAGTACAACATAACACTGAGAGACTGTACTATGTAAAATAAGAAGAAAGGTGAATAACTAAATATGTACAGTAAATTAAAAGTGACGAATGAATAAGTAAAAAGAACAAGAGGTGAAAATGTAAGGTTAATTGACTGAGTTTTATAGTGAACTACAAGTAAATGTTTTAACTGAACCAACACAGGAAGAACATAATGACTATCACTTCTGGGAGGCTGGACACAGACTGCCTTAGTAAAAGCTTAAGCCATTACTTCATTACTATCTTCAGTACTTCCTCCCATTTTCTTTCTCATATTTTTCTTGCCAAAGAAATAAAAACTAAAAATTTAAAAAAATAATACTCGTAATTAATGGTGGCATCAGAATTTTCTACAATAAAAAGGAAAATCAAAATAGTCTATGAGCTTGACCTGGTGGCCTTGACCTGGTGACCTTGACCTGGTGGCCTTGACCTGGTGACCTTGACCTGGTGACCTTGACCTGGTGACCTTGACAACACCAGTTGCTTGACCTGGTGACTTTGCCAACACCAGCTGCTTGACCTGGTGACCTTGACAACCCCAGCTGCTTGACCTGGTGACCTTGACAACACCAGCTGCTTGACCTGGTGACCTTGCCAACACCAGCTGCTTGACCTGGTGACCTTGACAACACCAGCTGCTTGACCTGGTGACCTTGACAACGCCAGCTGCTTGACCTGGTGACCTTGACAACGCCAGCTGCTTGACCTGGTGACCTTGACAACACCAGCTGCTTGACCTGGTGACCTTGACAACACCAGCTGCTTGACCTGGTGACCTTGACAACACCAGCTGCTTGACCTGGTGACCTTGACAACACCAGCTGCTTGACCTGGTGACCTTGACAACACCAGCTGCTTGACCTGGTGACCTTGACAACACCAGCTGCTTGACCTGGTGACCTTGACAACACCAGCTGCTTGACCTGGTGACTTTGACAACACCAGCTGCTTGACCTGGTGACCTTGACAACACCAACACCGATATATACCTCTATGTCAGATGGTGGCCATTAGACTAGTCCATGGCACCAGTAAACCTGTGACACAACACAGGAATCAGTGATCCAACTTAATACTGGGAATTACCAATAGTTCTCAGCTTGTACACTCGTTAGTTCTGCCTGTATATTTAATTGCATTATTTTCCATAATTTTTAGCATCAAACATTACTTACTCACATAACATTACATTAATTGTACAGCATTTTAGGCAGCTTTAAAATTAATCTAAAACTACTGAAGGAATAATAAACTTTGTTTACAAGAATGATAAAATATGCAGTCTTTGATATTAACTTCTCTTTATAAACAAGATGATCTTGAAATTTTTTGCTAACCGGTTGGAAATTTTAATAAAACAATTTGTTTAGACGTTTTTAGTAGTTATAACAATTGTTGTTCAAATTCATGTTAGTCTATACTTCAGTATTACTGGACAAGATATTCAGTAATCTGAAAACCCATAGAATACATAGTATTTCAGGCAAAACTTTCACTTTAATATTTTTAAAATTTATCTAGTTTTCTCTTTATATTTCTTTTTCTTTAAGGGTCTAATAGAGAGCATTAGTAGAAGCCTAAAAACAGATACACGTTACAGATTAAGTCACATAAAAAATCGCAATAAGAATATATTTTTGTCTAGTTTAGCCGGGTAAGTGGTACTAATTACTTAAATTACAATAGAAAATATAATCGAGATAGAATATGACTGCATAACGACGTATGGGAGTTGAACGAATGCTGAAACAAGAACTTGGATAAGATTGGATAAAGACAACAGGTTTCAGGATATGTTTAAGAAAATATATTGCTATGAAGATCACATTACGGAAAGGAGGTGATTTTGAGTAAGAACTGAGAAGTGACAGTCAGACAGTCAGACAGTCAGACAGTCAGACAGTCAGACAGGGAACCAAGAAAATCTTCAAGCAGAGAACTCCAGATTTTATTTTTTTATGCGCATTGAGCTTTTGTTCAGGTTGAGTTGAACACAGTGGATGTGAAAGAAACTTTTGTGTCTTTGTTTATGTCTGAGTTCTGATGTGGCACTCAAGGGAGAATTTCAGAACAGTGATTATATTTGTCCTGTATATTTAGTGTTCACAGTTGTATGAGCGAATATTAAGAATATTGAATATTTTTAATCTTATGTAGTATTTCACCTATTTACTTAGTGTCATGTATTGTGCCTATTAGCCAAGACCTGACATGAAGTATATATTAGTTTTAAAACCTAACTTAGCCAGGGAGACTTACAGTGATGTTGACTAAGACGGCGCCCAGATCATCAGGTCGAACTCATCTGTAAGATATAATCCTTTATTATAAATACCGGTTCTTGCGTTAATCGTACATTCCTTTTCTTTCCCTATTTTTTTATTTGCATCTTCTGCAAAAAAGATTGCAGAAGTTATCAGGAAGGGATTATTTAAAGCTGATAAGATCCAACCTTCAATGAGTTATAATCATAAGATTAATTTTATTTTATCTTTATTAGTAGTTAGTCATTTATATATTCTATTTATTTTAGTTTCCTTTTTGTTTTCTATATTTATATTATTATTCTTTAAATAATAAAAACTAATAAGAATATTATTTCATATTTCTTATTAAAGAATTATTTAATTCCCTTCAGCTTATTAAATTTTAATCACTGTTTTGAGTTAATAGCATTTATTTTGGACCTTTATTGAATGTTGGGTTTATATCGTCACCTCTAGTTCTCTTGACTCCTTTACTTCTCATCTGCACATTTTAGTCACTTTAGTCTTGCAGTGGGTATTCATCTTGCAGCTTAAACTTCAAGTTCATTTTACACCTGTTGTTTACACTTACATCGTATATGTTCACCTGTGATTCACCTTTCACCGTCACCTTACATCATCACCTTCACTTGCACTGCCTGTTCACCTTACATCATCACCATCACTTGCACTGCCTGTCCACCTTACATCATCCCCTTCACTTGCGCTGCCTGTTCACCTTACATCATCACCTTCACTTGCACTGCCTGTTCACCTTACATCATCACCATCACTTGCACTGCCTGTCCACCTTACATCATCCCCTTCACTTGCGCTGCCTGTTCACCTTACATCATCACCTTACACTTGCAGTGCTTGTTCACCTTACATCACCTTCACTTGCACTGCCTGTTCACCTTATTTCACCTTACACTTGCACTGCCTGTTCACCTTACATCACCTTACACTTGCAGTGCCTGTTCACGTTACATCACCTTCACTTGCAGTGCCTGTTCACCTTACATCACCTTACACTTGCAGTGCCTGTTCACCTTATATCATCACCTTACACATGCAGTGCCTGTTCACCTTACATCACTTTCACTTGCACTGCCTGTTCACCTTACTTCACCTTACACTTGCAGTGCTTGTTCACCTTACTTCACCTTACACTTGCAGTGCCTGTTCACCTTACATCATCACCTTACACTTGCAGTGCCTGTTCAGCTTACATCACCTTCACTTGCACTGCCTGTTCACCTTACTTCACCTTGCACTTGCAGTGCCTGTTCACCTTACATCACCTTACACTTGCAGTGCCTGTTCACGTTACATCACCTTTACTTGCACTGCCTGTTCACCTTACTTCACCTTACACTTGCACTGCCTGTTCACCTTACATCACCTTACACTTGCAGTGCCTGTTCACGTCACATCACCTTTACTTGCACTGCCTGTTCACCTTACTTCACCTTACACTTGCACTGCCTGTTCACCTTACATCACCTTACATTTGCAGTGCCTGTTCACCTTACATCACCTTCACTTGCACTGCCTGTTCACCTTACTTCACCTTACACTTGCAGTGCCTGTTCACCTTACTTCACCATACACTTGCAGTGCCTGTTCACCTTACATCACCTTACACTTGCAGTGCCTGTTCACCTTACATCACCTTATACTTGCACTGCCTGTTCACCTTACATCACCTTACACTTGCACTGCCTGTTCACCTTACATCATCACCTTACACTTGCAGTGCCTGCTCACTTTACATCATCACGTGACACTTACAGTGCCTGTTCACCTTGCTGCATCATCTTACACTTGCAGTACCTGTTTACCTTACAACTTCACATATATCTCTCAACATTTTCACTGTTGATTTACTTTTCTCCTTCAAGTGTCGATCATCTTGTTAAATCTTCATCTTTGGCTCGTGAATCTTCAACTGTTGCTCCTGTCATACCTTATTATCTCTACTTCTTCACATATTATCTGCGTACTTCTGACAACACTGTTATTGACTGAGTCCCATAAATGTCAGGGACTCACGAATCGTATTGAAATCACCCAGAATGATACTTATGTATGAAAAATGTGAGAACAACAGTAAGGATATTAATTCGGTAAAACGTGTATAAGTTTTGTGTCAAATGGAAATAATGTAGAAAACAAGTGAGGTAAATATGTAGGCAATATTTACCAATAGCTGAGACAACCTGATGAATACTAATATCAAGTTTAATTACAAAGATAATTGTGTAGAATCGCAAATGTTGAATGGTGTTTACTACCATAATGATAAATATGACTTTCTAACACATTTCCCAGAAATATCATAGCCTGATACTGAGGTTGATCTCTGGTATCATAAAGTTTATCATAGCTTGATATTGAGGTTGACCTCTGGTATAAAGATTATCATAACCTGATATTGAGGTTGACCTCTGGTATAAAGATTATCATAGCCTGATATTGAGGTTGACCTCTGGTATAAAGATTATCATAGCCTGATATTGAGGTTGACCTCTGGTATCATCAAGATCATCAGGTCGAGCTCAACGAGATAAAGCTACTTTCTTTAAGAAACTGGAGGTGGATTCATCATGAACATTATTATTTGTTTCTTTCAGGAAATACTTCGAAAATCATAAGAGGAATTATTTAGTGAAGAATTAGTGATGGTGGCAGCTAATGTTATTGTTGTCGGAATCCAGCCTCACACTGACACAAAATTTTATCCTGAGAAAATAAAACGATTATAAAGATATTGTTTCTATCGGAAGTTATCCTACCATCAGCATTTATAATTCCACCAGTGGTTATCCTTCCAGCATTAGTTATTCTTGTAAGAGTAGTTATTCCTCCGCCAGTAGTTATTCTTGTACCAGTAGTTATCCTGCCGCCAGTAGTTATTCTTGTACCAGTAATTATTCTTGTACGAGTAGTTATCCTTCCACCAGTAGTTATGCTTCCACCAGTAATTATTCTTGTACCAGTAGCTATCCTTCCGTCAGTAGTTATTCTTGTACCAGTAGTTATCCTTACACTAGTAGATATTATTGTAATAGTTATTCTTGTACCAGTAAAGAAGTTATCCTTCCACCAGTAGTTATTATTGTAATAGCTATTCCTGTATCAGTAGTTATCCTTCAACCGGTATTTATTATTGTAATAGTAGTTATTCTTGTACCAGTAGTTCTCCTTCCACCAGTAGTTATTCTTGTACCAGTAGTTATCCTTCAACCAGTACTTATACAAAGTTAGCCTCCTACCAGTAGTTATTCTTGTACCAGCACTTGCCTCCACTAGCAGTTATTCTTGTACCAGTAGTTATCCTTCCACCAGTAGTTATGCTTCCACCAGTAGTTATTCTTGTACCAGTAGTTATCCTTCAAGAAGTAGTTATACAAATTTAGCCTCCTACCAGTAGTTATTCTTCCACAGAATTTATCCTTCCACCTGTTGTTACTGTTCCATTGAAAGCAATAACATAACAAAGTTAACTCATGTTTTTGTAACACATTCACTTCTATATTTGGAAAAGAATCTTAATCACATCAGCTTATATTTTCCCACAAGATAAAGTGTCTCATAAGGTGAGTAACATGTAAAGGTGGAAGGTGAAGAATAGATGAGTGTGAACAGATGAATGTGTAAGTTGAACAACAGATGAATGTGTAAGTTGAACAACAGATGAATGTGTAAGTTGAACAATAGATGAATGTGTAAGTTGAACAATAGATGAATATGTAAGTTGAACAATAGATGAATGTGTAAGTTGAACAATAGATGAATGTGTAAGTTGAACAATAGATGAATGTGTAAGTTGAACAATAGATGAATGTGTAAGTTGAACAATAGCTGAATGTGTAAGTTGAACAATAGATGAATGTGTAAGTTGAACAATAGATGAATGTGTACGTTGAACAATAGATGAATGTGTAAGTTGAACAATAGGTGAATATGTAAGTTGAACAATAGATGAATGTGTAAGTTGAACAATAGACGAATGTGTAAGTTGAACAATAGATGAATGTGTAAGTTGAACAATAGATGAATGTGTAAGTTGAACAATAGATGAATGTGTAAATTGAACAACAGATAAATGTGTGAGTTGAACAATAGATACAGGTGTACGTTGAACAACTGGTTCAAATTTAAGGAGATCAAATGAACATTAATGTAAACATCAGGTGAAGGCGAGAGATGAACAAAAGGAGATAATCAAAATTTAGCAAGTGTAAGATAAACAAGAGAAGAAGTAAAGTGAACAACAGGTGAGTTAGGTGAAAATAGTTACATTTATAATGTAACAAGTTAATGAGTAAAGTTGACACATGTGTGTGAAAGATGTCAATCTGTAAAGTAAGAAAAACAGAAAAAAAAGTAAATTTAAAAGAGGTCTGCTGGAAGAGAGAGAACATAATGAAGCAGATGTGAAGGTTTATGGTAAATGATCGTATAATGAACGTATAATGAACGTATAATGATCGTATAATGATCGTATAATGATCGTATAATGATCGTATAATGAACGTATAATGAACGTATAATGATCGTTTAATGAACGTATAATGATCGTATAATGAACGTATAATGAACGTATAATGAAGGTGAAGCTTAATATTGAGCTGAAGTTCAGCTTAACTACAAATATGTGTGTAAAGTAAATTATTAATAAAATTGTTAGATGAACTACAGTTGAAAATGTATAGTGAAGTACAGTGATGTATAGTGAGGTACAGTGATGTATAGTGAAGTACAGTGATGTATAGTGAGGTACAGTGATGTATAGTGAAGTACAGTGATGTATAGTGAAGTACAGTGATGTATAGTGAAGTACAGTGATGTATAGTGAAGTACAGTGATGTATAGTGAAGTACAGTGATGTATAGTAAAGCACAGTGATGTATAGTGAGGTACAGTGATGTATAGTGAAGTACAGTGATGTATAGTGAAGTACAGTGATGAATAGTGAAGTACAGTGATGTATAGTGAAGTACAGTGATGTATAGTGAAGTACAGTGATGTATAGTGAAGTACAGTGATGTATACTGAAGTACAGTGATGTATAGTGAAGTACAGTGACGTATAGTGAAGTACAGTGATGTATAGGGAAGTACAGTGATGTATAGTGAAGTACAGTGATGTATAGTGAAATACAGTGATGTATAGTGAAGTACAGTGGTGTATAGTGAAGTACAGTGATGTATAGTGAAATACAGTGATGTATAGTGAAGTACAGTGATGTATAGGGAATTAGTGATGTATAGTGAAGTACAGTGACGTATAGTGAAGTACAGTGTTGTATAGTGAAGTACAGTGATGTATAGTGAAGTACAGTGATGTATAGTGAAGTACAGTGATGTATAGTGAAATACAGTGATGTATAGTGAAGTACAGTGATGTATAGGGAATTAGTGATGTACAGTGAAGTACAGTGATGTATAGTGAAGTACAGTGATGTATAGTGAAGTACAGTGATGTATACTGAAGTACAGTGATGTATACTGAAGTACAGTGATGTACACTGAAGTATAGTGATGTATAGTGAAGTACACTGATGCATACTGAAGTACAGTGATGTATAGGGAAGTACAGTGATGTATAGTGAAATACAGTGACGTATAGTGAAGTACAGTGATGTATAGCGAAGTACAGGGATGTATGCTAAAGTACAGTGAAGTATAGTGAAGTACAGTGATGTATAGTGAAGTACAGTGATGTATAGGGAAGTACAGTGATGTATAGTGAAGTACAGTGATGCATAGTGAAGTACAGTGATGTATAGTGAAGTACAGTGATGCATAGTGAAGTACAGTGATGTATAGTGAAGTACAGTGATGTATAGTGAAATACAGTGATGTATAGTGAAGTACAGTGATGTATAGGGAATTACAGTTATGTATAGTGGAGTACAGTGATGTATAGTGAAGTACAGTGATGTATACTGAAGTACAGTGATGTATAGTGAAGTACAGTGATGTATACTGAAGTACAGTAAGGTATACTGAAGTACAGTGATGTATACTGAAGTACAGTGATGTATACTGAAGTACAGTGATGTATAGGGAAGTACAGTGATGTATAGTGAAGTACAGTAACGTATAGTGAAGTACAGTGATGTATAGCGAAGTACAGTGATGAATAGCGAAGTACAGTGATGTATACTAAAGTACAGTGATGTATAGTGAAGTACAGTGATGTATAGTGAAGTACAGTGATGTATACTGAAGTACAGTGATGTATACTGAAGTACAGTGATGCATAGTGAAGTACAGTGACGTATAGTGAAGTACAGTGATGTATAGTGAAGTACAGTGATGTATAGTGAAGTACAGTGACGTATAGTGAAGTACAGTGATGTATAGTGAAGTACAGTGATGTATATTGAAGTACAGTGATGTATAGTGAAGTACAGTGATGTATAGTGAAGTACGGTGATGTACAGTGAAGTACAGTGATGTATAGTGAAGTACAGTGATGTATAGTGAAGTACAGTGATGTATACTGAAGTACAGTGATGTATAGTGAAGTACAGTGATGTATAATGAAGTACAGTGATGTATAGTGAAGTACAGTGATGTATAGTGAAGTATAGTGATGTACAGTGAAGTACAGTGATGTATAGTGAAGCACAGTGATTTATAGTGAAGTATAGTGATGCATAGTGAAGTACAGTGATGTATAGTGAAGTACAGCGATGTATAGTGAAGTACAGTGATGTATACTGAAGCAGAGTGATGTATAGTGAAGTACAGTGATGTATAGTGAAGTACAGTGATGTATAGTGAAGTACAGTAACGTATAGTGAAGTACAGTGATGTATAGCGAAGTACAGTGATGTATACTGAAGTACAGTGATGTATAGGGAAGTACAGTGATGTATAGTGAAGTACAGTGATGTATAGTGAAGTACAGTGATGTATAGTGAAGTACAGTGACGTATAGTGAAGTACAGTGGTGTATACTGAAGTACAGTGATGTATAGTGAAGTACAGTGATGTATAGTGAAGTACAGTGATGTATAGTGAAGTACAGTGATGTATAGTGAAGTACAGTGATGTATAGTGAAATACAGTGATGTATAGTGAAGTACAGTGATGTATAGGGAATTACAGTGATGTATAGTGAAGTACAGCGATGTATAGTGAAGTACAGTGATGTATACTGAAGTACAGTGATGTATAGTGAAGTACAGTGATGTATACTGAAGTACAGTAAGGTATACTGAAGTACAGTGATGTATACTGAAGTACAGTGATGTATACTGAAGTACAGTGATGTATAGGGAAGTACAGTGATGTATAGTGAAGTACAGTAACGTATAGTGAAGTACAGTGATGTATATCGAAGTACAGTGATGTATAGCGAAGTACAGTGATGTATACTAAAGTACAGTGATGTATAGTGAAGTACAGTGATGTATAGTGAAGTACAGTGATGTATACTGAAGTACAGTGATGTATACTGAAGTACAGTGATGTATAGTGAAGTACAGTGACGTATAGTGAAGTACAGTGATGTATAGTGAAGTACAGTGATGTATAGTGAAGTACAGTGACGTATAGTGAAGTACAGTGATGTATAGTGAAGTACAGTGATGTATATTGAAGTACAGTGATGTATAGTGAAGTACAGTGATGTATAGTGAAGTACGGTGATGTATAGTGAAGTACAGTGATGTATAGTGAAGTACAGTGATGTATAGTGAAGTACAGTGATGTATAGTGAAGTACAGTGATGTATAGTGAAGTACAGTAATGTATAATGAAGTACAGTGATGTATAGTGAAGTACAGTGATGTATAGTGAAGTACAGTGATGTACAGTGAAGTACAGTGATGTATAGTGAAGCACAGTGATGTATAGTGAAGTACAGTGATGCATAGTGAAGTACAGTGAAGTATAGTGAAGTACAGCGATGTATAGTGAAGTACAGTGATGTATAGTGAAGTACAGTGATGTATAGTGAAATACAGTGATGTATAGTGAAGTACAGTGATGTATAGGGAATTACAGTGATGTATAGTGAAGTACAGTGATGTATAGTGAAGTACAGTGATGTATAATGAAGTACAGTGACGTATAGTGAAGTACAGTGATGTGTAGTGAAGTACAGTGATGTATATTGAAGTACAGTGATGTATAGTGAAGTACAGTGATGTATAGTGAAGTACAGTGATGTATAGTGAAGTACAGTGATGTATAGTGAAGTACAGTGATGTACAGTGAAGTACAGTGATGTACAGTGAAGTACAGTGATGTATAGTGAAGTACAGTGATGTATAATGAAGTACAGTGATGTATAGTGAAGTACAGTGATGTATAGTGAAGTACAGTGATGTACAGTGAAGTACAGTGATGTATAGTGAAGCACAGTGATGTATAGTGAAGTACAGTGATGCGTAGTGAAGTACAGTGATGTATAGTGAAGTACAGCGATGTATAGTGAAGTACAGTGATGTATACTGAAGCAGAGTGATGTATAGTGAAGTACAGTGATGTATAGTGAAGTACAGTGATGCATAGTGAAGTACAGTGATGTATAGTGAAGTACAGCGATGTATAGTGAAGTACAGTGATGTATACTGAAGCAGAGTGATGTATAGTGAAGTACAGTGATGTATAGTGAAGTACAGGTTAAGTTGTAAGTTTAACTACCGAGGATTATGGTGAATACCAGGTTATAATGTTAAGTGAAATGAAGGATAGTGTAAGGTAAAGTTTAAAGAAACCTAGAAAAACCGAGACATAAAAAAAAGAGTGCGAAATATAAGATTAAATATGATAATGATAATGATAATAATAATAATAATAATATTATTATTATCATTAAAATATGATTTCAAGATAAACTCAATTATTATCGCTAATGGAAGGAAGTCTTGTCATAGACTGCATCAGTAACAGTTCTAAATAAGACAATTTCAGTCATAAATAACTAATTCTTTTATCTTACTTCCAATATTTTCCACGTAAAATATGACAATACTGAAGAATGAAAAAATAATACTAATTAATAATTATAGCTTAAGCAATTTCTCACAAAAAGAAGAGATCCAAAGGCTGGTGAGCTCGACCTGATGAACTTGACGACACCAACAGTCAACTTCACTATCAGTCTTTCACTCTTCCTGGGTGATGATAGTTTTAAAACAAATATATAGACCTCCATGACAGGTGATGGCCAAAATATAGGTTCATGCCTCGAGTAAACACTTGAGATACTATACAATTATCTTTGTTATTCCGATTGATAATAGGATTTGATGCCAAATCTTGATTATCTGCTGCTCTTGTCTCTCTACATATTACATTAATATTTTTCTCCGGTTATTTGCTTCACTCAGGTTGTTCACATATCGTTGCTTTAACATCATTGTTTATAATTTTTGTCCCTATGTTTGTCATTGAAGGGAACTGCAACATATCCAAGAAGACTTCAACATATGTTAGTGCTCTGATTCTCTGGTAACACAAACTGATTTTATTTCAGACATTAAATTATTCACTGGAAAGTTGTTCATTAAAACTCTCTTATGCATCAATGATAGAAAATGAGACCAAAATACGAATAATGAACAATGAAAACATACGTAATATGATTATTATGCCTGATTAATTAATTCCTTACTTCTCTACTCTTCTCCTTGTTATCCTCTACTCATTTTCCTGTTATCTTTCTACTTCTCTCCCTGTTACCCTCTACTACTCTCCCTGTTATACTCTATTACTCTACCTGTTATCCTTCTATTCTCATTTTTATCTTCTACTACTCGCTGTTATCCTCTACTCCGCTCCTTGTTATCCTCTACTACTCTCCCTGTTATCCTCTACTCCTCTACGTGCTATCATCTCCTCTCCCTGTTTTGCTCTACTCCTTTCCCAGTTATCCTCCACCCCTCTCCTTGTTATCCTCTACTCCTCTACCTGTTATCCTCTACTACACTCCCTGTTTTCCTCTTCTCCTCTCCCTGTTATCTTCTACTCTCCCTGTTATCATCTACTACTCTCCCTGTAATCGTCTACTACTCTCCCTGTTATCGTCTACTACTCTCCCTGTTATCGTCTACTACTCTCCCTGTTATCCTCTACTACTCTCCCTGTTATCCTCTACTACTCTCCCTGTTATCCTGTACTACTCTCCCTGTTATCCTTTACTCCTATCCCTGTTATCCTCTACTACTCTCCCTGTTATCATCTACTACTCTCCCTGATATAATCTACTACTCTCCCTGTTATCCTCTACTACTCTCCCTGTTATCCTCTACTCCTCTCCCTGTTATCCTCTACTACTCTCTCTGTTATCCTTTACTCCTCTCCCTGTTATCCTCTACTACTCTCCCTGTTATCCTCTACTACTCTCCCTGATATAATCTACTACTCTCTCTGTTATCCTCTACTACTCTCCCTGTTATCCTCTACTCCTCTCCCTGTTATCCTCTACTCCTCTCCCTGTTATCCTCTACTACTCTCCCTGTTATCCTCTACTACTCTCCCTGATATAATCTACTACTCTCCCTGTTATCCTCTACTACTCTCCCTGTTATCCTCTACTACTCTCTCTGTTATCGTCTACTACTCTCCCTCTTTTCCACTGCTTCTCTCCCTGTTATCCTCTACTCCTCTTCTTGTTATCCTCTACTATCCCTGTTATCGTCTACTACTCTCCCTGTTATCCTCTACTACTCTCCCTGTTATCCTCTACTACTCTCCCTGTTATCCTTTACTGCTCTCTCTATTATCCTCTACTACTCTCCCAGTTATGCTCTACTACTCTCCCTGTTATCCTCTACTACTCTCCCTGTTATCCTCCACTACTCACCCTGTTATCCTCTACTACTCACCCTGTTATCCTCTACTGCTCACCCTGTTATCCTCTACTCCTCTTTTTGTTATCCTCTACTCCTCTTCTTGTTACCCTCTACTACTCTCCCTGTTATCCTCTACTACTCTCCCTGTTATCATCTACTACTCTCCCTGTTATCCTCTACTACTCACCCTGTTATCCTCTACTACTCACCCTGTTATCCTCTACTACTCTCCCTGTTATAAGAACATAGGAACATAAGAAAGAAGGAACACTGCAGCAGGCCTACTGGCCCCCCGCCCCGGATAAGCCCAATGACCCACCCAGTCTGGTCACCTCCACTCAAGGAAGGAGCACGGCACCAGACCCAGCAGCACAAGTTAGTCAGGTCTAACTCACCCATACCCACTCACGTATTTATCTAACCTATTTTTTAAACTACACAACGTTTAACTTCTATAACTGTACTCGGGAGTTTATTCCGCTCATCCACAACTCTATTACCAAACCAGTGCTTTCCTACATCATTCCTGAATCTGAATTTTTTCAGCTTGAAACCATTGCTGCGAGTCTTGTCTTGGTTGGAGATTTTCAGCACGCTATTTACATCCCCTTTATTTATTTCTGTTTTCCATTTATACACCTCGATCATATCATCCCTAATTCTACGCCTTTCGAGAGAGTACAGATTCAAGGCCCTCAGTCTATCCTCATAGGGAAGATTTCTGATACATGGGATCATCTTTGTCATCCTCCTCTGTACGTTTCCCAGAGCATTTATATCCTTCTGTAATACGGTGACCAGAACTGACCAGCATAGTCTAAATGAGGCCTAACCAAGGATATATAGCGTTGAAGAACAACCTGAGGACTTCTATTATTTATGCTTCTAGATATGAAGCCAAGGATTCTGTTATCCTCTACTACTCTCCCTGTTATCCTCTACTACTCTCCCTGTTATCCTCTACTACTCTCCCTGTTATCCTCTACTACTCTCCTGTTATCCTCTACTACTCTCCCTGTTATTCTCTACTACTCTCCTTGTTATCCTCTACTACTCTCCCTGTTAAGCTCTACTACTCTCTCTTTTTTCCTCTACTACTCTCCCATTTATCCTCTACTACTCTCCCTTTTATCTTCTACTATTCTCCCTGTTATCCTCTACTACTCTCCCTGTTATCCTCTACTACTCTCCCTTCTATCCTCTACTACTCTCCCTGTTATCCTCTACTACTCTCCCTGTTATCCTTTACAACTCTCCCTGTTATCCTCTACTACTCTCCCTGTTATCCTCGACTACTCTCCCTGTTATCCTCTACTATCCCTGTTATCCTCTACTACTCTGCCTGTTATCCTCTACTCCTCTCCCTGCTATCCTCTACTAATCTCCGTGTTATCCTCTACTACTCTCCCTGTTATCCTCTACTACTTACCCTGTTATCCTCTACTACTCTCCCTGTTATCCTCGACTACTCTCCGTTATCCTCTTCTACTCTCCCTGTTATCCTCTACTACTCTCCCTGTTATCCTCTACTACTCTCCCTGTTATCCTCTACTACTCTCCCTGTTATCCTCGACTACTCTCCATGTTATACTCGACTACTCTCCCTGTTATCCTCGACTACTCTCCCTCTTATCCTATACTACTCTCCCTGTTATCCTCTACTACTCTCCCTGTTATTCTCTACTACTCTCCTTGTTATCCTCTGCTACTCTCCCTGTTAAGCTCTACTACTCTCTCTTTTTTCCTCTACTACTCTCCCATTTATCCTCTACTACTCTCCCTTTTATCTTCTACTATTCTCCCTGTTATCCTCTACTACTCTCCCTGTTATCCTCTACTACTCTCCCTTCTATCCTCTACTACTCTCCCTGTTATCCTCTAATACTCTCCCTGTTATCCTTTACAACTCTCCCTGTTATCCTCTACTACTCTCCCTGTTATCCTCGACTACTCTCCCTGTTATCCTCTACTATCCCTGTTATCCTCTACTACTCTCCCTGTTATCCTCTACTCCTCTCCCTGCTATCCTCTACTAATCTCCGTGTTATCCTCTACTACTCTCCCTGTTATCCTCTACTACTTACCCTGTTATCCTCTACTACTCTCCCTGTTATCCTCGACTACTCTCCGTTATCCTATTCTACTCTCCCTGTTATCCTCTACTACTCTCCCTGTTATCCTCTACTTCTCTCCCTGTTATCCTCTACTACTCTCCCTGTTATCCTCGACTACTCTCCATGTTATACTCGACTACTCTCCCTGTTATCCTCGACTACTCTCCCTCTTATCCTCTACTACTCTCCCTGTTATCCTCTACTACTCTCCCTGTTATCCTCTACTCCTCTCCCTGTTATCCTCTACTACTCTCTCTGTTATCCTTTACTCCTCTCCCTGTTATCCTCTACATAAGAACATAAGAAAAGAGGAACACTGCAGCAAGCCTGTTGGCCCATACTAGGCAGGTCCTTTACAATTCATCCCACTAACAAACATTTGACCAACCCTATTTTCAATGCCACCCAAGAAACAAGCTCCGATGTGCAAGTCCCTCTCAAATCCAACCCCTCCCACTCATGTACTTATCCAACCTAAATTTGAAACTACCCAAAGTCCTAGCCTCAATAACCCAACTAAGTAGACTGTTCCACTCATCAACTACCCTATTTCCAAACCAATACTTTCCTATGTCCTTTCTAAATCTAAACTTATCTAATTTAAATCCATTACCGCGGGTTCTCTCTTGGAGAGATATCCTCAAGACCTTGTTAATATCCCCTTTATTAATACCTATCTTCCACTTATACACTTCGATCAGGTCTCCCCTCATTCTTCGTCTAACAAGTGAATGTAGCTTAAGAGTCTTCAATCTTTCTTCATAAGGAAGATTTCTAATGCTATGTATTAATTTAGTCATCCTACGCTGAATGTTTTCTAACGAATTTATGTCCATTCTGTAGTATGGAGACCAGAATTGAGCTGCATAATCTAGGTGAGGCCTTACTAATGATGTATAAAGCTGCAGTATGACCTCTGGACTTCTGTTGCTTACACTTCTTGATATAAATCCCAGTAATCTATTTGCCTTGTTACGTACGCTTAGGCATTGCTGTCTTGGTTTAAGGTTGCTGCTTACCATAACCCCCAAGTCCTTTTCGCAATCTGTATGGCTAAGTTCTACATTATTTAACTTATAAGTGCTAGGGTTATGGACACTCCCGAGCTTCAGAACCTTGCATTTATCTACATTGAACTGCATCTGCCACTTTTCTGACCAAGAGTAGAGTTTGTCTAAATCCTCCTGAAGTTCACTAACATCTACGTTTGAATCAATTATCCTACCTATCTTCGTGTCATCGGCGAATTTGCTCATATCACTAGCAATTCCTTCATCAAGATCATTGATATATATTATAAACAACAACGGGCCCAAGACTGATCCCTGTGGAACGCCACTTGTTACTGATCCCCACTCGGATTTAACCCCATTTATGGACACTCTCTGCTTCCTGTCTGTAAGCCATGACTCGATCCACGAGAGCACCCTTCCCCCAATGCCATGAGCTGCTACTTTCTTCAACAGTCTTTGGTGCGGAACTCTATCAAATGCCTTACTAAAATCTAAGTAAACAATATCAAATTCTTTATCGTGGTCAACAGCCTCAAAAGCTTTACTGAAGAAAGTTAATAAATTAGTTAGACAAGACCGGCCTCTTGTGAATCCATGCTGAGTATCATTAATCAAGCTATGCTTGTCGAGATGGCTTCTTATAACCTCAGCTATAATTGACTCTAGCAACTTGCCTACAATTGAGGTCAGGCTTATTGGGCGGTAATTTGACGGTAACGACTTGTCCCCTGTTTTAAAAATAGGAATTACATTAGCCATCTTCCACATATCAGAAACTACACCTGTTTGAAGAGATAAATTAAAAATATTAGTTAATGGTTCACAGACTTCCATTTTGCATTCCTTAAGAACCCTTGAAAAAACCTCATCAGGACCCGGTGACTTATTTTGCTTCAGTCGGTCTATCTGCTTCACAACCATTTCACTAGTGACTGTGATGTTACATAATTTATCTTCTTCTGATCCACTATAAAAATAATTACCGGAATATTATTAGTGTCTTCCTGTGTAAAAACCGAGAGAAAATAATTATTTAAAATCGAGCACATTTCATTCTCTTTGTCAGTAAGATGCCCATAGTTATTTTTAAGGGGACCTATCTTATCTCTGACTTTTGTTCTATATACCTGGAAAAAACTTTTTGGGTTAGTTTTAGAATCCCTAGCAACTTTAATTTCATAGTCCCTTTTAGCTTTTCTTATCCCCTTTTTAATGTCCCTCTTAATGTCAATATACTGATTCATAAGATGACCCTCGCCTCTTTTGATACGCCTATAAATTCCTTTCTTATGCCCTAGTAGATATTTCAGCCTATTATTCATCCATTTTGGGTCATTTCTATTTGATCTAATTTCCTTATAAGGGATAAACGTTCTTTGAGCAGCATGTATTGTGTTCAGAAAACTGTCATATTGATAGCTCTCTTCGTTACCCCAGTCAACAGATGATAAGTGTTCTCTAAGCCCATCGTAATCTGCTAAGCGAAAATCTGGGACTGTTACTGAGTTATCCCTACTATCATACTTCCATTCAATTCTAAATGTAATTGATTTGTGGTCGCTAGCACCCAGTTCCTCTGAAACTTCTAAATTATTAACAAGGGATTCATTGTTTGCCAGAACTAAGTCAAGCAGGTTATTTCCCCTTGTAGGTTCTGTCACAAACTGCTTCAAAAAACAATCCTGAACTACTTCTAAGAAATCGTATGATTCTAAATTCCCAGTCAAGAAATTCCAATCAATATGACTAAAGTTAAAGTCTCCTAGAATTACTACATTATCGTGCCTTGTGGCCCTAACAATTTCCTCCCATAGTAGTCTCCCTTGGTCCCTATCTAAATTTGGGGGACGGTATATCACACCTAAAATTAATTTTTCATGCCCCTCTGAAAATTCTATCCAAACAGACTCTGTATGTGTTACTTCAGACTTAATACCCGTTTTTATGCAACAGTTCAAGCGATCTCGGACATACAATGCCACCCCACCCCCCTTCCCGATACTTCTATCTACTTGGAACAATTTAAAACCCTGAATGTGACATTCTGCAGGCATGTCCCGACTTTTTGAATTAAACCACGTCTCAGTAATGGCAAATACATCTATGTTACCTGCACTAGCAACTAGTCTCAACTCGTCCATCTTATTCCTAGCACTGCGACTATTTGTGTAATAAATTTTTAATGACCCTCCTCTCTCTTTACCCTTCCTGCTCCTTTCTGTTATTCCACTAAACCTATTACTGTCCTTGTCAATTAGTGCCACTGGCTTTCCAATATCCACCTCATTTTGCCTATTACTAGTTCTCCTAGTACTCATGTTACTACCCTGCGACTTCACAGTTTTCCCGCCAAAACCCATACCACTAACTATTCCTAGTTTAAAGACCTAACAGCTCCCTCCACTGCGTTGGCCAGTGCTCCCACCCCACACCTAGATAAGTGAACCCCATCCCTGGCATACATGTCATTTCTGCCATAGAAGAGGTCCCAGTTGTCAATGAATGTTACCGCATTTTCCTTACAGTATTTGTCCAGCCAGCAATTGACACCAATTGCTCTGGACAACCATTCATTTCCAACTCCTCTCCTTGGCAAAATGCCACATATGACAGGTTTCCCACCCTTCCTCCTAATTATCTCTATTGCTGACCTATACCTGCTAATCAGGTCCTCACTCCTACGTCTGCCAACATCGTTGCCTCCAGCACTGAGACAGATAATAGGATTGCTCCCATTACCTCTCATGATGTCATCCAGACGGCTAACAATATCCTTCATCCCTGCCCCAGGAAAACACACTCTCTGCCTCCTACTCCTATCCTTCAAGCAGAATGCCCTATCCAGGTACCTAATCTGGCTATCCCCAACAACAACAATGTTTTTACCTTCCTTGGCGTCGTCCGTCGTGATGCTCCGAGTAGTCGACTCACATTCGCCAGGTAGCATTACACCACTTGTAGAATTCGTCAAGACGTTCTCGATGGTCTTCGTTGGGGTTTCTAGGGATGTCTTACTCACGTCTGCCAATGCTTCTTTGGTGCTCGTTGTGGCATTCCCAGTAGAACACTCACATTCGTCAGGTAGCACCGAGAATGAGTTGGAAGTTTCCACGGTAGTCTTCTGGTTTCTCGTTGTTTCTGCCTCTCCAACCGTTTTCTTGATCTTCAGCTTGGTTCCATGTTGCCCGGCCACTGACCAAGCTCCCCTCTTAACCTGGGGACTCACAACAGAAGGATTACTACGAATCCTCTTGTTCTCCTCCGTCAATCGCCGTATCTCCATCTTAGCAACTCTGAGCTCTTCTCTCAGCTGCTGGTAAAGTTGCTCAAGAGAGGGCATCCTGGTACAGATTCACAGAGAGCACACAAACAGGTCTTCACAGAGCTAAGTACACGTCACCACTGACTAAGTACTACTCTCTCTGTTATTCTCTACTACTCTCCCTGATATAATCTACTACTCTCTCTGTTATCCTCTACTACTCTCCCTGTTATCCTCTAATCCTCTCACTGTTATCCTCTACTACTCTCCCTGTTATCCTCTACTACTCTCCCTGTTATCCTCTACAACTCTCCCTGATATAATCTACTACTCTCCCTGTTATCCTCTCCTACTCTCCCTGTTATTCTCTACTACTCTCCCTTTTATCCTCTCCTACTCTCCCTTTTATCCTCTCCTACTGTCCCTGCTCTCCTCTACTACTCTCCCTGTTATCCTCTACTACTCTCCCTGCTATCCTGTACTACTCTCCCTGCTATCCTCTACTACTCTCCCTGCTAACCTGCACTACTCTCCCTGCTATCCTCTACTACTTTCCCTGTTATCCTTTACTACTCTTCCTGCTATCCTCTACTACTCTCCCTGTTTTTCTTTACTACTCTCCCTGTTATCCTCTACTACTCTCCCTGTTATCCTCTACTACTCTCCCTGTTATCGTCTACTACTCTCCCTGTTATCCTCTACTACTCTCTCTCCTATCCTCTACTATTCTCCCTGTTATCCACTATTACTCTCCCTGTTAACCTTTACTACTCTCCCTGCTATCCTGTACTACTCTCCCTGCTATCCTCTACTACTCTCCCTGCTATCCTGCACTACTCTCCCTGCTATCCTCTACTACTTTCCCTGTTATCCTTTACTACTCTTCCTGCTATCCTCTACTACTCTCCCTGTTATTCTCTACTACTCTCCCTGTTATCCTCTACTACTCTCCCTGTTATCCTCTACTACTCTCCCTGTTATCGTCTACTACTCTCCCTGTTATCCTCTACTACTCTCCCTGCTATCCTCTACTATTCTCCCTGTTATCCACTACTACTCTCCCTGTTATCCTCTACTATTCTCCCTGTTATCCTCGACTACTCTCCCTGTTATCCTCTACTACTCTCTCTGTTATCTTCTACTACTCTCCCTGTTATCCTCTACTACTCTTCCTGTTATCCTCTACTACTCTCCCTGTTATCCTCTACTACTCTCACTGTTATCCTCTACTACTCTCCCTGTTATCCTCTACTACTCTCCCTGTTATCCTCTACTACTCTCCCTGTTATCCTCTACTACTCTCCCTGTTATCCTCTACTACTCTCCCTTTTATCTACTTCTACTCTCCCTGTTATCCTCTACTACTATCCCTTTTTTCCTCTACTACTCTCCCTTTTATCCTCTACTACTCTCCCTTTTATCTTCTTCTACTCTCCCTGTTATCCTCTACTACTATCACTGTTATCGTCTACTACTCTCCCTGTTATCCTCTACTACTCTCTCTGTTATCCTCTACTACTCTCTCTGTTATCGTCTACTACTCTCCCTGTTATCTTCTACTACTCTCCCTTTTATCATCTACTCTCCCTGTTATCCTCTACTACTCTCCCTGCTATCCTCTACTACTCTCCCTGTTATCGTCTACTACTCTCCCTGTTATCCTCTACTACTCTCCCTGTTATACTCTACTACTCTCCCTTCTATCCTCTACTACTCTCCCTGTTATCCTCTAATACTCTCCCTGTTATCCTTTACAACTCTCCCTGTTATCCTCTACTACTCTCCCTGTTATCCTCGACTACTCTCCCTGTTATCCTCTACTATCCCTGTTATCCTCTACTACTCTCCCTGTTATCCTCTACTCCTCTCCCTGCTATCCTCTACTAATCTCCGTGTTATCCTCTACTACTCTCCCTGTTATCCTCTACTACTTACCCTGTTATCCTCTACTACTCTCCCTGTTATCCTCGACTACTCTCCGTTATCCTATTCTACTCTCCCTGTTATCCTCTACTACTCTCCCTGTTATCCTCTACTTCTCTCCCTGTTATCCTCTACTACTCTCCCTGTTATCCTCGACTACTCTCCATGTTATACTCGACTACTCTCCCTGTTATCCTCGACTACTCTCCCTCTTATCCTCTACTACTCTCCCTGTTATCCTCTACTACTCTCCCTGTTATCCTCTACTCCTCTCCCTGTTATCCTCTACTACTCTCTCTGTTATCCTTTACTCCTCTCCCTGTTATCCTCTACATAAGAACATAAGAAAAGAGGAACACTGCAGCAAGCCTGTTGGCCCATACTAGGCAGGTCCTTTACAATTCATCCCACTAACAAACATTTGACCAACCCAATTTTCAATGCCACCCAAGAAACAAGCTCCGATGTGCAAGTCCCTCTCAAATCCAACCCCTCCCACTCATGTACTTATCCAACCTAAATTTGAAACTACCCAAAGTCCTAGCCTCAATAACCCAACTAAGTAGACTGTTCCACTCATCAACTACCTTATTTCCAAACCAATACTTTCCTATGTCCTTTCTAAATCTAAACTTATCTAATTTAAATCCATTACTGCGGGTTCTCTCTTGGAGAGATATCCTCAAGACCTTGTTAATATCCCCTTTATTAATACCTATCTTCCACTTATACACTTCGATCAGGTCTCCCCTCATTCTTCGTCTAACAAGTGAATGTAGCTTAAGAGTCTTCAATCTTTCTTCATAAGGAAGATTTCTAATGCTATGTATTAATTTAGTCATCCTACGCTGAATGTTTTCTAACGAATTTATGTCCATTCTGTAGTATGGAGACCAGAATTGAGCTGCATAATCTAGGTGAGGCCTTACTAATGATGTATAAAGCTGCAGTATGACCTCTGGACTTCTGTTGCTTACACTTCTTGATATAAATCCCAGTAATCTATTTGCCTTGTTACGTACGCTTAGGCATTGCTGTCTTGGTTTAAGGTTGCTGCTTACCATAACCCCCAAGTCCTTTTCGCAATCTGTATGGCTAAGTTCTACATTATTTAACTTATAAGTGCTAGGGTTATGGACACTCCCGAGCTTCAGAACCTTGCATTTATCTACATTGAACTGCATCTGCCACTTTTCTGACCAAGAGTAGAGTTTGTCTAAATCCTCCTGAAGTTCACTAACATCTACGTTTGAATCAATTATCCTACCTATCTTCGTGTCATCGGCGAATTTGCTCATATCACTAGCAATTCCTTCATCAAGATCATTGATATATATTATAAACAACAACGGGCCCAAGACTGATCCCTGTGGAACGCCACTTGTTACTGATCCCCACTCGGATTTAACCCCATTTATGGACACTCTCTGCTTCCTGTCTGTAAGCCATGACTCGATCCACGAGAGCACCCTTCCCCCAATGCCATGAGCTGCTACTTTCTTCAACAGTCTTTGGTGCGGAACTCTATCAAATGCCTTACTAAAATCTAAGTAAACAATATCAAATTCTTTATCGTGGTCAACAGCCTCAAAAGCTTTACTGAAGAAAGTTAATAAATTAGTTATACAAGACCGGCCTCTTGTGAATCCATACTGAGTATCATTAATCAAGCTATGCTTGTCGAGATGGCTTCTTATAACCTCAGCTATAATTGACTCTAGGAACTTGCCTACAATTGAGGTCAGGCTTATTGGGCGGTAATTTGACGGTAACGACTTGTCCCCTGTTTTAAAAATAGGAATTACATTAGCCATCTTCCACATATCAGAAACTACACCTGTTTGAAGAGATAAATTAAAAATATTAGTTAATGGTTCACAGACTTCCATTTTGCATTCCTTAAGAACCCTTGAAAAAACCTCATCAGGACCCGGTGACTTATTTTGCTTCAGTCGGTCTATCTGCTTCACAACCATTTCACTAGTGACTGTGATGTTACATAATTTATCTTCTTCTAATCCACTATAAAATATAATTACCGGAATATTATTAGTGTCTTCCTGTGTAAAAACCGAGAGAAAATAATTATTTAAAATCGAGCACATTTCATTCTCTTTGTCAGTAAGATGCCCATAGTTATTTTTAAGGGGACCTATCTTATCTCTGACTTTTGTTCTATATACCTGGAAAAAACTTTTTGGGTTAGTTTTAGAATCCCTAGCAACTTTAATTTCATAGTCCCTTTTGGCTTTTCTTATCCCCTTTTTAATGTCCCTCTTAATGTCAATATACTGATTCATAAGATGACCCTCGCCTCTTTTGATACGCCTATAAATTCCTTTCTTATGCCCTAGTAGATATTTCAGCCTATTATTCATCCATTTTGGGTCATTTCTATTTGATCTAATTTCCTTATAAGGGATAAACGTTCTTTGAGCAGCATGTATTGTGTTCAGAAAACTGTCATATTGATAGCTCTCTTCGTTACCCCAGTCAACAGATGATAAGTGTTCTCTAAGCCCATCGTAATCTGCTAAGCGAAAATCTGGGACTGTTACTGAGTTATCCCTACTATCATACTTCCATTCAATTCTAAATGTAATTGATTTGTGGTCGCTAGCACCCAGTTCCTCTGAAACTTCTAAATTATTAACAAGGGATTCATTGTTTGCCAGAACTAAGTCAAGCAGGTTATTTCCCCTTGTAGGTTCTGTCACAAACTGCTTCAAAAAACAATCCTGAACTACTTCTAAGAAATCGTATGATTCTAAATTCCCAGTCAAGAAATTCCAATCAATATGACTAAAGTTAAAGTCTCCTAGAATTACTACATTATCGTGCCTTGTGGCCCTAACAATTTCCTCCCACAGTAGTCTCCCTTGGTCCCTATCTAAATTTGGGGGACGGTATATCACACCTAAAATTAATTTTTCATGCCCCTCTGAAAATTCTATCCAAACAGACTCTGTATGTGTTACTTCAGACTTAATACCCGTTTTTATGCAACAGTTCAAGCGATCTCGGACATACAATGCCACCCCACCCCCCTTCCCGATACTTCTATCTACTTGGAACAATTTAAAACCCTGAATGTGACATTCTGCAGGCATGTCCCGACTTTTTGAATTAAACCACGTCTCAGTAATGGCAAATACATCTATGTTACCTGCACTAGCAACTAGTCTCAACTCGTCCATCTTATTCCTAGCACTGCGACTATTTGTGTAATAAATTTTTAATGACCCTCCACTCTCTTTACCCTTCCTGCTCCTTTCTGTTATTCCACTAAACTTATTACTGTCCTCGTCAATTAGTGCCACTGGCTTTCCAATATCCACCTCATATTGCCTATTACTAGTTCTCCTAGTACTCATGTTACTACCCTGCGACTTCACAGTTTTCCCGCCAAAACCCATACCACTAACTATTCCTAGTTTAAAGACCTAACAGCTCCCTCCACTGCGTTGGCCAGTGCTCCCACCCCACACCTAGATAAGTGAACCCCATCCCTGGCATACATGTCATTTCTGCCATAGAAGAGGTCCCAGTTGTCAATGAATGTTACCGCATTTTCCTTACAGTACTTGTCCAGCCAGCAATTGACACCAGTTGCTCTGGACAACCATTCATTTCCAACTCCTCTCCTTGGCAAAATGCCACATATGACAGGTTTCCCACCCTTCCTCCTAATTATCTCTATTGCTGACCTATACCTGCTAATCAGGTCCTCACTCCTACGTCTGCAAACATCGTTGCCTCCAGCACTGAGACAGATAATAGGATTGCTCCCATTACCTCTCATGATGTCATCCAGACGGCTAACAATATCCTTCATCCCAGCCCCAGGAAAACACACTCTCTGCCTCCTACTCCTATCCTTCAAGCAGAATGCCCTATCCAGGTACCTAATCTGGCTATCTCCAACAACAACAATGTTTTTACCTTCCTTGGCGTCGTCCGTCGTGATGCTCCGAGTAGTCGACTCACATTCGCCAGGTAGCATTACACCACTTGTAGAATTCGTCAAGACGTTCTCGATGGTCTTCGTTGGGGTTTCTAGGGATGTCTTACTCACGTCTGCCAATGCTTCTTTGGTGCTCGTTGTTGCATTCCCAGTAGAACACCCACATTCGTCAGGTAGCACCGAGAATGAGTTGGAAGTTTCCACGGTAGTCTTCTGATTCTCATTGTTTCTGCCTCTCCAACCGTTTTCTTGATCTTCAGCTTGGTTCCATGTTGCCCGGCCACTGACCAAGCTCCCCTCTTAACCTGGGGACTCACAACAGAAGGATTACTACGAATCCTCTTGTTCTCCTCCGTCAATCGCCGTATCTCCATCTTAGCAACTCTGAGCTCTTCTCTCAGCTGCTGGTAAAGTTGCTCAAGAGAGGGCATCCTGGTACAGATTCACAGAGAGCACACAAACAGGTCTTCACAGAGCTAAGTACACGTCACCACTGACTAAGTACTACTCTCTCTGTTATCCTCTACTACTCTCCCTGATATAATCTACTACTCTCTCTGTTATCCTCTACTACTCTCCCTGTTATCCTCTAATCCTCTCACTGTTATCCTCTACTACTCTCCCTGTTATCCTCTACTACTCTCCCTGTTATCCTCTACAACTCTCCCTGATATAATCTACTACTCTCCCTGTTATCCTCTCCTACTCTTCCTGTTATTCTCTACTACTCTCCCTTTTATCCTCTCCTACTCTCCCTTTTATCCTCTCCTACTGTCCCTGCTCTCCTCTACTACTCTCCCTGTTATCCTCTACTACTCTCCCTGCTATCCTGTACTACTCTCCCTGCTATCCTCTACTACTCTCCCTGCTAACCTGCACTACTCTCCCTGCTATCCTCTACTACTTTCCCTGTTATCCTTTACTACTCTTAATGCTATCCTCTACTACTCTCCCTGTTTTTCTTTACTACTCTCCCTGTTATCCTCTACTACTCTCCCTGTTATCCTCTACTACTCTCCCTGTTATCGTCTACTACTCTCCCTGTTATCCTCTACTACTCTCTCTCCTATCCTCTACTATTCTCCCTGTTATCCACTATTACTCTCCCTGTTAACCTTTACTACTCTCCCTGCTATCCTGTACTACTCTCCCTGCTATCCTCTACTACTCTCCCTGCTATCCTGCACTACTCTCCCTGCTATCCTCTACTACTTTCCCTGTTATCCTTTACTACTCTTCCTGCTATCCTCTACTACTCTCCCTGTTATTCTCTACTACTCTCCCTGTTATCCTCTACTACTCTCCCTGTTATCCTCTACTACTCTCCCTGTTATCGTCTACTACTCTCCCTGTTATCCTCTACTACTCTCCCTGCTATCCTCTACTACTTTCCCTGTTATCCTTTACTACTCTTCCTGCTATCCTCTACTATCCTGTTATCTACTACTCTCCCTGTTATCCTCTACTACTCTCTCTGTTATCTTCTACTACTCTCCCTGTCTACTACTCTCCTGTTATCCTCTACTCTCTCCCTGTTATCCTCTACTATCGTCTACTACTCTCCCTGTTATCCTCTACTACTCTCTATCCTATCTCTCTACTATACTCTCCCTGTACTATCCTTTTACTATTACTCTCCCTGTTAACCTTTACTACTCTCCCTGCTATCCTGTACTACTCTCCCTGCTATCCTCTACTACTCTCCCTGCTATCCTGCACTACTCTCCCTGCTATCCTCTACTACTTTCCCTGTTATCCTTTACTACTCTTCCTGCTATCCTCTACTACTCTCCCTGTTATTCTCTACTACTCTCCCTGTTATCCTCTACTACTCTCCCTGCTATCCTCTACTACTCTCCCTGTTATCGTCTACTACTCTCCCTGTTATCCTCTACTACTCTCCCTGCTATCCTCTACTATTCTCCCTGTTATCCACTACTACTCTCCCTGTTATCCTCTACTACTCTCACTGTTATCCTCTACTACTCTCCCTGTTATCCTCTACTACTCTCCCTGTTATCCTCTACTACTCTCCCTGTTATCCTCTACTACTCTCCCTTTTATCCTCTACTACTCTCCCTTTTATCTTCTTCTACTCTCCCTGTTATCCTCTACTACTATCACTGTTATCGTCTACTACTCTCCCTGTTATCCTCTACTACTCTCTCTGTTATCCTCTACTACTCTCTCTGTTATCGTCTACTACTCTCCCTGTTATCTTCTACTACTCTCCCTTTTATCATCTACTACTCTCCCTGTTATCCTCTACTACTCTCCCTGCTATCCTCTACTACTCTCCCTGTTATCGTCTACTACTCTCCCTGTTATCCTCTACTACTCTCCCTGTTATACTCTACTATTCTCCATGTTATCCTCTACTACTCTCCCTGTTATCCTCGACTACTCTCCCTGTTATCCTCTACTACTCTCTCTGTTATCCACTGCTACTGTCCCTGTTATCCTCTACAACTCTTCCTGTTATCATCTACTACTCTCCCTGTTATCTTTTACTACTCTCCCTGTTATCCTCTACTACTCTCACTGTTATCCTCTACTACTCCCCCTGTTATCCTCTACTACTCTCCCTGTTATCCTCTACTACTCTCCCTGTTATCCTCTACTACTCTCCCTGTTATCCTCTACTACTCTCCCTTTTATCATCTTCTACTCTCCCTGTTATCCTCTACTACTATCCCTTTTTTCCTCTACTACTCTCCCTTTTATCCTCTACTACTCTCCCTTTTATCTTCTTCTACTCTCCCTGTTATCCTCTACTACTCTCACTGTTATCGCCTACTACTCTCCCTGTTATCCTCTACTACTCTCTCTGTTATCCTCTACTACTCTCTCTGTTATCGTCTACTACTCTCCCTGTTATCTTCTACTACTCTCCCTTTTATCCTCTACTACTCTCCCTGTTATCCTCTACTACTTTCCCTGCTATCCTCTACTACTCTCTCTGTTATCCTCTACTACTCTCCCTGCTATCCTCTACTACTCTCCCTGCTATACTCTACTACTCTCCCTGCTATCCTCTACTACTCTGCCTGTTATCCTCTACTACTCTCCCTGCTATCCTCTACTACTCTCCCTGCTATCCTCTACTACTCTCCCTGTTATCCTCTACTACTCTCTCTGCTATCCTCTATAACTCTCCCTGCTATCCTCTACTACTCTCCCCGCTATCCTCCACTACTCTACCTGCTATCCTCTACTACTTTCCCTGTTATCCTCTACTACTCTCCCTGCTGTTATCTACTACTCTCCCTGTTATCGTCTACTACTCTCCCTGTTATCGTCTACTACTCTCCCTGTTATCGTCTACTACTCTCCCTGTTATTCTCTACTACTCTCCCTGTTATCGTCTACTACTCTCACTGTTATCCTCTACTACTCTCCCTGTTATCATCTACTACTCTCCCTGTTATCCTCTACTACTCTCCCTGTTACTCTGCCTGTTATCTTCTACTACTCTCCCTGATATAATATACTCCTCTCCCTGTTGTCCTCTACTACTCTCCCTGTTATCCTCTACTACTCTCCCTGTAATCCTCTACTACTTCCACTGCTGTTATCTACTACTCTCCCTGTTATCGTCTACTACTCTCCCTGTTATCGTCTACTACTCTCCCTGTTATCGTCTACTACTCTCCCTGTTATCGTCTACTACTCTCCCTGTTATCGTCTATTACTCTTCCTGTTATCGTCTACTACTCTCCCTGTTATCCTCTACTACTCTCGCTGCTATCCTCTACTACTCTCCCTGTTATCCTCTACTACTCTCCCTGTTATCGTCTACTACTCTCCCTGTTATCCTCTACTACTCTCCCTGTTATCCTCTACTACTCTCCCTGTTATCCTCTACTACTCTCCCTGTTGCTCTGCCTGTTATCTTCTACTACTCTCCCTAATATGATATACTCGTCTCCCTGTTGTCCTCTACTACTCTCCCTGTTATCCTCTACTACTCTCCCTGTAATCCTCTACTACTTCCACTGCTGTTATCTACTACTCTCCCTGTTATCGTCTACTACTCTCCCTGCTATCGTCTACTACTCTCCCTGTTATCGTCTACTACTCTCCCTGTTATCCTCTACTACTCTCTCTGTTATCGTCTACTACTCTTCCTGTTATTCTCTACTGCTCTCCCTGTTATCCTCTACTACTCTCCCTGTTACTCTCCCTGTTATCCTCTACTACTATCCCTGTTATCCTCTACTACTCTCCCTGTAATCCTCTACTACTCTCTCTGCTATCCTAAATTACTCTCCCTGCTATCCTCTACTTCTCTCCCTGCTATCCTCTACTACTTTCCCTACTATCCTCTACTACTCTCCCTGCAATCCTCTACTACTCTGCCTGTTTTCCTCTACTACTCTCACTGTTATCCTTTACTACTCTCCCTGTTATCCTCTGCTACTCTCCCTGTTATCCTCTACTACTCTCCCTGCTATCCTCTACTACTTTCCCTGTTATCCTCTACTACTCTCCCTGCTATCCTCTACTACTCTGCCTGTTATCCTCTACTACTCACCCTGTTATCCTCTACTACTTCTCCTGCTATCCTCTACTACTCTCCCTGCTATCATTTTCTACTCTCTCTGTTAGACCCTATTACTCTCCCTTTTATCCTCTACTACTCTCCCTGTTTTCCTCTACTATTCTCCCTGTTATCCTCTGCTTCTCTCCCTGTTATCCTCTACTACTCTCCCTGTTATCGTCGACTATTCTCCCTGTTATCCTCTACTACTCTCCCTGTTATCCTTTACTACTCTCCCAGTTATCCTCTACTACTCTCCCTGTTATCCTTTACTACTCTCCCTGTTATCCTCTACTACTCTCCCTTTTATCATCTACTACTCTCCCTGTTATCCTCTACTACTCTCCATGTTATCCTCTACTACTCTCCCTGTTATCCTCTACTACTCTCCCTTTTTTCCTCTACTACTCTCCCTGTTATCCTCTACTACTCTCCCTATTATCGCCTAGTACTCTCCCTGTTATCGCCTACTACTCTCCTTGTTATCCTCTACTACTCTCCCTGTTATCCTCTACTACTCTCCCTGTTATCCTCTACTACTCTCCCTGTTATCCTCTACTACTCTCCCTGTTATCCTCTACTACTCTCCCTGTTATCCTCTACTACTCTCCCTGTTATCGTCTACTGATCTCCCTGCTATCTTCTACTACCCTCCCTGTTATCCTCTGCTACTCTTCCTGTTATCCTCGACTACTCTCCCTGTTATCCTCTACTACTCTCCCTTTTATTCTTTACTACTCTCCCTGTTACCCTCTATTACTCTCCCTGTTATCCTTTACTACTCTCCCTGTTATCCTCTACTACTATCCCTGTTATCCTCTACTGCTCTCCCTGTTATCCTCTACTACTCTTCCTGTTATCCTCTACTATTCTCCCTGTTATCCTCTTCTACTCTCCCTTTTTTCCTCTACTACTCTCCCTGTTATCATCTACTACTCTCCCTATTGAAGATTGAGACACTTAAGCAGCATATGGGAATCTTTATTCAAGAAACGTTTCGCCACACAGTGGCTTCATCAGTCCAATACAAAGAGGAAGGCGTAAGGAGAGGAGTATGAGGTAATCAGTCCTTCAGCCTGGAGTCGATGTGTTCAGTCCATCAATCTTGTAGAATGTACAGCACAGGGCCGTAGACGTGGCTTATATACTGTAGTGAGGTGAGGTGAAGCAGGCGGAGGCGGGGTCATAGTGGTAACATCCACTAGTCGAAGTAGGTCTTCGTCCAAAGGTTGAACAAGTGTTGAAGAATTCTTTGTAACAAGATCCCATGATGCTGCAGTGTCTGACAGTTGTGATGAATGGTTTGAAAAACTGACAAGTTGAAGATTGAGACACTTATGCAGCATATGGGAATCTTTATTCAGGAAACGTTTCGCCACACAGTGGCTTCATCAGTCCAATACAAAGAGGAAGGCCCTATGCTGTACATTCTACAAGAATGATGGACTGAACACATCGACTCCAGGCTGAGGGACTGATTACCTCATACTCCTCCTCTCCTTACGCCTTCCTCTTTGTATTGGATTGATGAAGCCACTGTGTGGCGAAACGTTTCCTGAATAAAGATTCCCATATGCTGCATAAGTGTCTCAATCTTCAACTTGTCTGTTTTTCAAACCATTCATCACTACTCTCCCTATTATCGTCTACTACTCTCCCTGTTATCGCCTACTACTCTCCCTGTTATCCTCTACTACTCTCCCTGTTATCTTCTACTACTCTCCCTGCTATCCTCTACTACTCTCCCTGTTATCCTCTACTACTCTCCCTGTTATCCTCTACTACTCTCCCTGTTATCCCCTACTACTCTCCTTGTTATCCTCTACTAATCTCCCTGCTATCCCCTACTACTCTCCCTGTTATCCTCTACTACTCTCCGTGTTATCCTCTACTACTCTCCCTTTTATCCTCTACTACTGTCCCTTTTATCCTCTACTACTCTCCCTGTTATCATCTACTACTCTCCCTGCTATCCTCTACTACTCTCCCTGCTATCCTCTACTACTCTCCCTGCTATCCTCTACTACTCTGCCTGTTATCCTCTACTACTCTGCCTGTTATCCTCTACTACTCTCCCTGCTATCCTCTACTACTCTCCCTGCTATCCTCTATTACTCTCTCTGCTATCCTCTACTACTCTCCCTGCTATCCTCTATTACTCTCTCTGCTATCCTCTACTACTCTCCCTGCTATCCTCTACTACTCTCCCTGCTATCCTCTACTACTCTCCCTGCTATCCTCTACTACTTTCCCTGTTATCCTCTTCTACTCTCCCTGCTATCCTCTACTACTCCGCCTGTTATCCTCTACTACTCTTCCTGTTATCCTCTACAACTATCCCTGCTATCCTTTATTACTCTCCCTTTATCCTCTACTACTCTCCCTATTATCCTCTACTACTCTCCCTGTTATCTTTTACTACTTTTCCTGCTATCCTCTACTACTCTCCCTGCTATCCTCTACTACTCTCCCTGCTATTCTCTACTACTCTCCCTATTATCCTCTACTACTCTCCCTATTATCCTTTACTACTTTTCCTGCTATCCTCTACTACTCTCCCTGCTATCCTCTACTACTCTGCCTGTTATCCTCTACTACTCTGCCTGTTATACTCTGCTACTCTCCCTGTTATCCTCTACTACTCTTCCTGTTATCCTCTACTACTCTCCCTGTTATCGTCTACTACTCTCCCTGTTATCGTTTACTACCCTCCCTGTTATCCTCTACTACTCTCCCTGTTATCCTCTACTACTCTCCCTGTTACTCTCCCTGTTATCCTCTACTACTCTCCCTGTTATAATATACTCCTCTCCCTATTATCCTGTACTACTCTCCCTTTTATCCTCTACTACTCTCCCTGTTATCCTCTACTACTCTCCCTGTTACTCTCCCTGTTTTCCTCTACTACTCTCCCTGTTACTCTCCCTGTTATCCTCTACTACTCTCCCTGATATAATATACTCCTCTCCCTATTATCCTGTACTACTCTCCCTTTTATCCTCTACTACTCTCCCTGTTATCCTCTACTACTCTGCCTGTTATCCTCTACTACTCTCTCTGTTATCCTCTACTACTCTCCCTGTTATCCTCTATTCCTCTCCCTTTTATCCTCTACTACTCTCCCTGTTATCCTCTACTACTCTCCCTGTTATCCTCTAATACTCTCCCTGCTATCCTCTACTACTCTCCCTGCTATCCTCTACTACTTTCCCTGTTATCCTCTACTACTCTCCCTGCTATCTCTACTACTCTGCCTGTTATCCTCTACTACTCTTCCTGCTATCCTCTACTACTCTCCCTGCTATCCTCTACTACTCTCCCTGTTATTATCTACTACTCTCCCTGTTATCCTCTACTACTCTCCCTGTTATCCTCTACTACTCTCCCTGTTATCCTCTACTACTCTCCCTGCTATCCTCTACTACTCTCCCTGCTATCCTCTACTACTCTCCCTTCTATCCTCTACTACTCTCCCTGCTATCCTCTACTACTCTCCCTACTATCCTCTACTACTATTCCTGCTATCCTCTACTTCTCTCCCTGTTATCCTCTACTACTCTCCCTGCTATCCTATACTACTTTCGAAGAATTGAGACACTTATGCAACACATGGGAATCTTTATTGAAGAAACGTTTCGCCACACAGTGGCTTCATCAGTCCAATACAAAGTAGGAGTGGGTAAGGAGAGTAGAAGTTTGAGGTAATCAGTCCCTCAACCTGGATTCGATGTGTTCAGTCCATCACTCTTGTAGGAAGTGCAGCATAGGGCCAGAGAGGTGGCTTATATACTGCGGTGAGATGACTTGAAGCAGGAGGAGGCGGGATCACAGTGGGACCTGCCACTAGTGTAAGTAGGTCGTCGTCCAAAGGTTGGGCAAGCGTTGAAGTCTTTGTACAAAGATCCCATGATGTTGCAGTGTCTGACAGATGTGATGAATGGTTCTGAAAACCGACAAGTTGAAGAATTGAGACACTTATGCAACACATGGGAATCTTTATTGAAGAAACGTTTCGCCACACAGTGGCTTCATCAGTCCAATACAAAGTAGAAGTGGGTAAGGAGAGTAGAAGTTATCAGTCCCTCAACCTGGATTCGATGTGTTCAGTCCATCACTCTTGTAGGAAGTGCAGCATAGGTTGAGGGACTGATTACCTCAAACTTCTACTCTCCTTACCCACTTCTACTTTGTATTGGACTGATGAAGCCACTGTGTGGCGAAACGTTTCTTCAATAAAGATTCCCATGTGTTGCATAAGTGTCTCAATTCTTCAACATGTCGGTTTTCAAAACCATTCATCACTCTACTACTTTCCCTGTTATCCTCTACTACTCTCCCTGCTATCCTCTACTACTCTGCCTGTTATCCTCTACTACTCTCCCTGTTATCGTCTACTACTCTCCCTGTTATCCTCTACTACTCTCCCTGTTATCGTCTACTACTCTCCCTGTTATCGTTTACTACCCTCCCTGTTATCCTCTACTACTCTCCCTGTTATCCTCTACTACTCTCCCTGTTACTCTCCCTGTTATCCTCTGCTACTCTCCCTGATATAATATACTCCTCTCCCTGTTATCCTCTACTACTCTTCCTTTTATCCTCTACTACTCTCCCTGTTATCCTCTACTACTCTCCCTGTTATCCTCTACTACTCTCCCTGTTATCCTCTACTACTCTCCCTGTTATCCTCTACTACTCTCCCTGTTATCCTCTACTACTCTCCCTGCTATCCTCTACTACTCTCCCTGCTATCCTATACTACTCTGCCTGTTATCCTCTACTACTCTCCCTGCTATCCTCTACTACTCTCCCTGCTATCCTCTACTACTCTCCCTGCTATCCTCTACTACTCTCCCTGCTATCCTCTACTACTCTCACTGTTATCCTCTACTACTCTCCCAGTTATCCTCTATTACTCTCCCTGTTATCGTCTACTACTCTCCCTGCTATCGTTTACTACCCTCCCTGTTATCCTCTACTACTCTCCCTGTTATCCTCTACTACTCTCCCTGTTATCCTCTACTACTCTCCCTGTTACTCTCCCTGTTATCCTCTACTACTCTCCCTGATATAATATACTCTTCTCGCTGTTATCCTCTACTACTCTCCCTTTTATCCTCTACTACTCTCCCTGTTATCCTCTACTACTCTCCATGTTATCCTCTACTACTCTCCCTGTTATCCTCTACTACTCTCCCTGTTATCCTCTACTACTTTCCCTGTTATGCTCTACTACTCTCCCTGCTATCCTCTACTACTCTCCCTGCTATCCTCTACTACTCTCCCTGTTATCCTCTACTACTCTCCCTGCTATCCTCTACTACTCTCCCTGCTATCCTCAACTACTCTGCCTGTTGTCATATATCCAACACTCTGTTGCCACCTATCTCTCAGTCCTGTCATTTATCTCATAGTGCTCTCATCTCCCTCACAGTGTTGTCATCTCCCTCACAGTGTTGTCATCTCCCTCACAGTGTTGTCCTCTCCCTCACAGTGTTGTCATTTTCCTCACAGTGCTGTCATCTCCCTCACAGTGCTGTCATCTCCCTCACAGTGCTGTCATCTCCCTCACAGTGCTCTCATTATCTCTCATAGTGCTGTCGTTTCCTTCGCAGTGCTGTCGTTTCCCTCGCAGTGCTGTCGTTTCCCTCGCAGTGCTGTCGTTTCCCTCGCAGTGCTGTCGTTTCCCTCGCAGTGCTGTCGTTTCCCTCGCAGTGCTGTCGTTTCCCTCGCAGTGCTGTCGTTTCCCTCGCAGTGCTGTCGTTTCCCTCGCAGTGCTGTCGTTTCCCTCGCAGTGCTGTCGTTTCCTTCGCAGTGCTGTCGTTTCCTTCGCAGTGCTGTCGTTTCCTTCGCAGTGCTGTCGTTTTCCTCGCATTGTTGTCGTTTCCTTCGCAGTGCTGTCGTTTCCTACGCAGTGCTGTCGTTTCCCTCGCAGTGCTGTCGTTTCCCTCGCAGTGCTGTCGTTTCCCTTGCAGTGCTGTCGTTTCCCTCGCAATGCTGTCTCCTTTCCCCTGCTGTTATTTATACTTGCTGTAATCTCTCTTATTCCACTGCTGTCACCCTGGTTTTCATCTCCCTTATACCACTGCCCTCACCCTTGTGTTCATATCCCTTATAACACTGCTCTCACCCCGGTTTTCATCTCCCTTATACCACTGCTCTCACCCTGGTTTTCATCTCCCTTATACCACTGCTCTCACTCTGGTTTTCATCTCCCTTATACCACTGCTCTCACCCTGGTTTTCATCTCCCTTATATCTCTGCTCTCACCCTGGTGTTCATCTCCCTTATAACACTGCTCTCACCCCGGTTTTCATCTCCCTTATACCACTGCTCTCACCCTGGTTTTCATCTCCCTTATACCACTGTTCTCACCCTGGTTTTCATCTCCCTTATACCACTGCTCTCACCCTGGTTTTCATCTCCCTTATACCACTGCTCTCACCCTGGTTTTCATCTCCCTTATACCACTGCTCTCACCCTGGTTTTCATCTCCCTTATACCACTGCTCTCACCCTGGTTTTCATCTCCCTTATACCACTGCTCTCACCCTGGTTTTCATCTCCCTTATACCACTGCTCTCACCCTGGTTTTCATCTCCCTTATACCACTGCTCTCACCCTGGTTTTCATCTCCCTTATACCACTGCTCTCACCCTGGTTTTCATCTCCCTTATACCACTGCTCTCACCCTGGTTTTCATCTCCCTTATACCACTGCTCTCACCCTGGTTTTCATCTCCCTTATACCACTGCTCTCACCCTGGTTTTCATCTCCCTTATACCACTGCTCTCACCCTGGTTTTCATCTCCCTTATACCACTGCTCTCACCCTGGTTTTCATCTCCCTTATACCACTGCTCTCACCCTGGTTTTCATCTCCCTTATACCACTGCTCTCACCCTGGTTTTCATCTCCCTTATACCACTGCTCTCACCCTGGTTTTCATCTCCCTTATACCACTGCTCTCACCCTGGTTTTCATCTCCCTTATACCACTGCTCTCACCCTGGTTTTCATCTCCCTTATACCACTGCTCTCATCCTGGTGTTCATTTCCTTTATACAACTACTTTCACTCTGGTCTTCATCTCCTTACACTAGTGTCATCTTCATACTGTTCTCATCTCTCTCGCCATACTGTCATCTCTCTCACCATACTGTCATCTCTCTCACCATACTGTCATCTCTCTCACCATACTGTCATCTCTCTCACCGCACTGTCACTTCTTTCACCACATTGTCATCTCACTCACTTTCCTGTCATATACTTCACCATTCTTTCATCTCCTTCATACTGCTGTCACATCACTCGCTTTTATATCGTCTCCTTCACCATACTGTCATCTCCCTCACAGTGCTGTCATCTCCCTCACAGTGTTGTCATCTCCCTCACAGTGCTGTCATCTCCCTCACAGTGTTGTCATCTCCCTCACAGTATTGTCATCTCCCTCACAGTATTGTCATGTCCCTCACAGTGCTGTCATCCCCCTCACAGTGTTGTCATCTCCCTCACAATATTGTCATCTCCCTCACAGTATTGTCATCTCCCTCACAGTGTTGTCAGCTTCCTCACAGTGTTGTCATCTCCCTCACAATATTGTCATCTCCCTCACAGTGTTGTCATCTCCCACACAGTGAGGGAGATGACTGCTGTCATCACTATCACCATGGTGATCGTGATGACAGCAGGACCAAGGTTGTTAATAATGCAGGACCAAGGTTGTTAATAATGCAGGACCAAGGTTGTAAATAAAGCAGAACCAAGGTTGTCAATAAAGCAGGACCAAGGTTGTAAATAAAGCAGGACCAAGGTTGTTAATAATGCAGGACCAAGGTTGTCAATAAAGCATGACCAAGGTTGTAAATAAAGCAGAACCAAGGTTGTCAATAAAGCAGGACCAAGGTTGTAAATAAAGCAGGACCAAGGTTGTCAATAAAGCAGGACCAAGGTTGTAAATAAAGCATGACCAAGGTTGTAAATAAAGCAGAACCAAGGTCAATAAAGCATGACCAAGGCTGTCAATAAAGCAGGGTCAAGGTTGTCAATAAAGCAGGACCAACGTTGTCAATAAAGCAGGACCAAGGTTGTCAATAAAGCAGGACCAAGGTTTTCAATAAAGCAGGACCAAGGTTGTCAATAAAGCAGGACCAAGGCTGTCAATAAAGCAGGACCAAGGTTGTCAATAAAGCAGGACCAAGGTTGTAAATAAAGCAGGACCAAGGTTGTAAATAAAGCAGGACCAAGGTTGTAAATAAAGCAGAACCAAGGTTGTCAATAAAGCAGGACCAAGGTTGTAAATAAAGCAGAACCAAGGTTGTCACTAATCAGGACCAAGGTTGTAAATAAAGCAGGAACAAGGTTGTCAATAAAGCAGGACCAAGGTTGTAAATAAAGCAGAACCAAGGTTGTAAATAAAGCAGGACCAAGGTTGTAAATAAAGCAGAACCAAGGTTGTAAATAAAGCAGGACCAAGGTTGTAAATAAAGCAGGACCAAGGTTGTAAATAAAGCAGGACCAAGGTTGTAAATAAAGCAGGACCAAGGTTGTAAATAAAGTAGAACCAAGGTTGTCAATAAAGCAGGACCAAGGTTGTAAATAAAGCAGAACCAAGGTTGTCACTAATCAGGACCAATGTTGTAAATAAAGCAGAACCAAGGTTGTCAATAAAGCATGACCAAGGCTGTCACTAAAGCAGGACCAAGGTTGTCAATAAAGCAGGACCAAGGTTGTCAATAAAGCAGGACCAAGGTTTTCAATAAAGCAGGACCAAGGTTGTCAATAAAGCAGGACTAAGGCTGTCAATAAAGCAGGACCAAGGTTCTCAATAAAGCAGGACCAAGGCTGTCAATAAAGCAGTAACAAGGTTGTCAATAAAGTTTCCTAAACTTCCCATTAGTATAGTTTCACAATCAATGACTCTGGACTAATTTACTATTATTTTCAGTATTTATTTTGGTGTTACTGAGAGGCTGAACTCTGAGAACCATCGCACTAGCTGAGACAAAGACTACAGTTTTCTTCAATAATTTCTCCCTTTTAACTTCAGGAACATTTCTTCTAACAGTTACTGATAATAAAAAAGGAAGCAAACAGTATTCGCCATCAGTGGAGGCACCAGAAATATTTTTTCTGATAAAAAAAAAACAAAAATTTGAAACTAGTGATCTCGACTTGAATATCTTGACGATATTAGCGCCCAACTTCTCCATCATGCTATCAGTCTCCCTGATTAATGGAAGTTTTAAAACCCACGTCAGACGTAAGATGGTCAAAACTTTAAGATGGAGGAACCAGTGGAAGTTTAATAAAAATATATAGTGGACAACATGTCAATGTGTTAACTAGGGACCGCTTATGGTAAACTGTACTTACTAAAGTAAGCAATCAAGAATGATAGAAAAGCAAAATATGATTTGAAATGAAATAAAAACGAAGCAGTAAGCGATAGAATTTTAGTAAAATAGTGGAATTAATAATAATAATAATAATAATAATAATAATAATAATAATAATAATAATAATAATAATAATAATAATAAAAGAAAATCTAATGATCATTCAAAGTATCCAGTTACCAACAACAGCAGTAGAAGATCCAACCATGACCACATTATTTCTTCCTTCCATTAAATATATTTCTGCAATATTTTCTTTAATTAACAGACATAATTCCAAAATAAGAAAAAAACGAATTCTAGTGATCACTACAAATATCACCAACTTATAACTATAAAAAGGAAGACGTTGATGATCCTGACGACACAGAAGTTAACCTTGCTGTCAGGATAATAATCTTCCTGGTTAATAAAGCTCGAAAATTAACATATACCTGCACGTCAGGTGGTGGCCAATACGCTGGTTCATGGTAACCGTAAACATTTAATAAACTCTTAAGGTATCACCGAGATTAATATTGATATTGGGATTTATCCAGCTGCCTCAGCTACATGTACAAGGATATCTACTAGTGGAAGGATAACTAATGGTGAATGGGTAATTTTGTGATACACTGGATGAAGGATAACTCTTGGAACGATAACTACTGCAAATAAAACTTTGTTATTAAATATTTGTTATAAAATAAATAAATAAATATATATATATATATATATATATATATACAAACACTGATCTCTGGCTGAAGGAGACTCGAACCTACGAACCTTAGGACAAAGTACGCAGTGCTTTACCAATCTACCCACACTGGACAATACCTTGGAGTCCAGCTTGCGCTACACGTTGATCCAAGGCAGCCAGCTTTCAGGGAGAAGGCTTACAGCTTTTCATCTCATCCCCTGCATGCATCAGCCTTACTAGACATTTTAACAATGCAAGTGTGGGTAGACTTTTAAATAACTGCGTACCTTGTCCTAAGGTTCGTAGGTTCGAGTCTCATTCAGCCAGAGATCAGTGTTTTTTGTGTATATTTCGTCTGCTCTCGCGAATTCCTTGCATATATATATATATATATATATATATATATATATATATATATATATATATATATATATATATATATATATATATATATATATATATATATATATATATATATATATATATATATATATATATATATATATATATATATATATATATATATATATATATATATATATATATATATGTCGTGCCGAATAGGCAGAACTTGCGATCTTGGCTTAAACAGCAACGCTCATCTTGCCAAGTGAAAATTTGTGTATGCAATAATTTCCCCAAAATCATTCCGAACCTATCGAAAAAAATATATTTCAAGGCGTTTATTTAGTATTAAATTACTGTAAACAAATCTAAAATATATTTAGTTGGGTTAGGCTAAAATAAATTGTTCTTGTTATAATAAGGTTAGGTAAGTTTCTAAGATTCTTTTGGTGCAAAATTAAAAATTTTTATATTAACATTAATGAAAAAATATATCTTTAAACTTATAAGAGAAAATTTTAGAAAGGACTTAATTTTAAATGAGTTCTTGCTAACTGACCAGTTTTACATATTCGGCACGACATATATATATATATATATATATATATATATATATATATATATATATATATATATATATATATATATATATATATATATATATATATATAAACGCATTCGAATACATGGACAAAGAATCCTTCAGAACTTATCCACATTTCTGACATGATTACGACGTACAAAATACTGAGAGGAACTGAGAGAGTGGACAGAGAGAATGTTGGAGAAGTGGGTCTCATGTACACCAGGTCACAACTACAAGTGGGGCGGGTCTCAGGTACACCAGGTCACAACTACAAGTGAGGCGGGTCTCAGGTACACCAGGTCACAACTACAAGTGAGGCGGGTCTCAGGTACACGAGATCACAACTACAAATGAGGCGGGTCTCAGGTACACCAGGTCACAAATGGAAGTGCGGCGGGTCTCTGGTACACCAGGTCACAACTGGAAGTGAGGCGGGTCTCAGGTACACGAGGTCACAGCTAGAAGTGAGGCGGGTCTCAGGTACACGAGGTCATAACTAGAAGTGAGGCGGGTCTCAGGTACATGAGGTCACAACTAGAAGTAAGGCAGGTCTCAGGTACACGAGGTCACAGCTACAAGTGAGGCTGGTCTCAGGTACACCAGGTCATAACTACAGGTGAGGCTGGTCTCAGGTACACGAGGTCACAACTACAAGTGAGGCGGGTCTCAGGTATACGAGGTCACAACTAGAAGTGACGCGGGTCTCAGGTATACGAGGTCACAAGTAGAAGTGAAAAAACAGATGAGTCACAGGGATTTTTAGATATACTTCTTTAACCTTAAAGTTATCAGGAAGTGAACAACATAGACAGCGCAGTGATAGAGGCGTGATCCATACATAGTTTTAAGAATAGGTATGATATGTCTTAAGCAGCGGAGAGAACGGGGGGAGGAGCTTAGAGTCGACCTTAACAACCACAAGTAGGGGAGTACAACACAAGTCAGTTATCCAGTTCTTGGTAGCCAAGCATATACTGAAGCTCGGAAAATGTCTAAAGGTTGACAACCAAGACAATTTGAGAACTAAGCGGAACCACTGTGAGGAGAGTTTGAAGGAACTGAACGTGACCATCTTGGCGGAGAGGAAAGCTGAGGGAGACATGACGATATGCAATTTAAAATTATCTTGGTGGTTGAAAAGTGGAACGAACTGAAAGATGTAGTGGAGATAAACTCGATACGCAGCTTCAAGAGTGAACATTAAAATGGTATAAAATACCGACAGATTGTTAGGTAAGACACATATGCAACAGTTAGGTAGGGACTTGACCTCCCAACATCTGCGTTCTACTAGTGACCTACGTCTCACCTCCTGGCGCTATATAAGGCTCCATCCTGTCACTTCAACTCCATATTGTTTCAAACTTTGGAACAATGCTCTTCTCCAGACTGAGGGACTGACCACCTCAAAACTTTAAGGGTGATGGACTGATTACATCGTCTTCAAGTCTCTTCTGCTTCTATCAACTTTTCTGTACTCGACTGAAGAAGCCTACTGTGTAGGCGAAACGTTTCGAAATAAAGATACCTAACTGTTGCATATGTGTCTTACCTAACAAGCTTCAAGAGTATCGGTATCACCTATGAGATCAGAAAAGAGTAATTCCAGTCAAAGCAATCAGAGGAGGCGGAACCAGGAGCTGAGCCTCGACCCACGTAAACACATTACGGGGAGTAAACAAACATGTAATTGCTAGAACGAAGTATACTATAAACTACACAATAGAGCGAAGGTCTTGGGAGTGTTAATGTCTGAGGCTCTCACTTCAACGTTCACAACAATGCCGCTTTCATATCAGCGAGAACATAAGAACATAAGAATGGAGGAACACTGCAGAAGGCCTACTGGTCCATACAAGGCAGGTCCTTATCAAAACCACCACTACCCAAAGCTACCCAAGAATTTACTTCCATAAGCACGACACCAATCAAACCCAGCCCCTCCCACTCATATATTTGTCAAGTTTCTTTTTAAGGTGAAGGCGGTGATTCAGGAAGTTAACATAAGAACATAAGAATGTAGGAACACTGCAGAAGGCCTACTGGCCCATACGAGGCAGGTCCTTATCAAAACGACATCTACCTAAAGCTACTCAAGAAACAACTCCCGCACCCCCCAACACCAATCAAACCCAGCCCCTCCCACTCATATATTTGTCCAGTCTCTTCTTAAAGCTACCCAAGGTCCTAGCCTCTATCACCCCACTGGGAAGACTGTTCCACGCATCTACAACTCTGTTAGAAAACCAGTACTTACCTATGTCCTTTCTAAATCTAAATTTATCCAACTTAAATCCATTATTCCTGGTTCTTACCTGGTTCGACACCCTCAGTACTTTATTAATGTCTCCCTTGTTTATGCCCGTCATCCACTTATACACTTCAATGATATCTCCCCTCATTCTACGCCTCTCCAGAGAGTGGAGATTTAAGGCTTTAAGTCTATCTTCATACGGGAGGTTCCTTACACAGTAAATCATTTTAGTCATTCTTCTCTGTATGTTCTCTAATGAGTCTATGTCCATCCTGTAGTAAGGGGACCAAAACTGAGCAGCATAATTTAAATGAGGCCTCACTAGTGATGTATAGAGCTGTAAAATAACTTTTGGACTTCTGTTACTTATACTTCTTGAGATAAATCCAAGTAATCTGTTGGCCTTGTTGCGCACACTGAGGCACTGCTGTCTTGGCTTTAGATTTCTGCTTACCATGACTCCCAAGTCTTTTTCACATTCTGTATGACCAAGGTCTACTTCACCTAGATTATAGCTTCGAGGGTTATTTTCATTACCAAGGGCAAGTACCTTGCACTTATCCACATTAAACTTCATCTGCCATTTCTCAGACCAAGACATTAATTTGTTCAAATCGTCCTGGAGTTCATTGATATCTTCCTCAGAGTGAATTATACGGCCTATCTTTGTATCATCAGCAAACTTACTCATGTCACTAGTAATCCCTTCATCAAGGTCATTAATGTAAATTATGAACAAGAGAGGGCCTAAAACTGATCCTTGTGGAACGCCACTAGTGACTAATCCCCATTCAGATTTCACTCCATTAATGGTAACTCTCTGCTTTCTATTGGTAAGCCATGCCTCAATCCATGCTAGAACTTTACCTCCTATACCATGAGCTGCCACTTTTCTTAAGAGTCTCTTGTGAGGTACTCTGTCGAAGGCTTTACTAAAATCCAAATAAACAATATCATATTCCTTATCACTGTCAACTGCCTCAAATGTTCTATTGAAGAACGTCAGTAAGTTTGTCAGGCAGGAACGACCTCTCGTGAATCCATGCTGAGATTCATTTATCAAGTTATGCTCTTCAAGGTGACTTCTGATAATGTCAGCTATAATTGATTCTAATAACTTGCCCACTATAGATGTCAGGCTTATTGGACGGTAATTTGAAGGAGTGGACTTATCCCCTGATTTGAATATAGGAACCACATTAGCCATCTTCCACATCTCTGGCACAACACTGGTAAGGATGGACGCATTGAATACACTCGTTAATGGCTGACTAAGCTCCATCTTGCATTCCTTAAGTACCCTTGAAAACAACTCATCGGGTCCCGGGGACTTATTTTGTTTCAGTTTGTCTATCTGTTTAATAACCATGTCCCTCGTGACAGTAATATTAGTTAACTTAAATTCATCAGGAACTAAATAATTGTTAATTACTGGAATCACATTTACATCTTCCTGTGTAAAAACTGACAAAAAATAGTCATTAAATAAGGAACACATTTCCAGTTCATTATCCGTCAGCTGTCCATTCCCAGATTTCAGAGGTCCTACTTTTTCCTTCACCTTCGTCCTATACACTTGAAAGAACCCCTTTGGATTAGTCTTTGATTCATTAGCGACTCTAATTTCATAGTCACGTTTAGCCTTTCTAATCGCCTTTTTTACTTCTCTTTTAAGCTGAACATATTGGTCAGTAAGGTTAACCTCTCCTCTTCTGATGCGCCTATAAATTCCCCTTTTCTCCCCTAAGATTAGTTCTTTCCAATAGGATCATGGACACTGGAAGCATGGGGTTTAATTCTTTAAGGGTCCAAAGAACTTAATAGAAACTAGCCATCAAATATAAGCCTGACCTCAATTGTAGGCAAGTTGCTAGAGTCAATTATAGCTGAGATTATAAGAAGCCATCTCGATAAGCATAGCTTGATTAATGATACTCAGCATGGATTCACAAGAGGCCGGTCTTGTCTAACTAATTTATTAACTTTCTTCAGTAAAGCTTTTGAGGCTGTTGACCACGATAAAGAATTTGATATTGTTTACTTAGATTTTAGTAAGGCATTTGATAGAGTTCCGCACCAAAGACTGTTGAAGAAAGTAGCAGCTCATGGCATTGGGGGAAGGGTGCTCTCGTGGATCGAGTCATGGCTCACAAACAGGAAGCAGAGAGTGTCCATAAATGGGGTTAAATCGGAGTGGGGATCAGTAACAAGTGGCGTTCCACAGGGATCAGTCTTGGGCCCGTTGTTGTTTATAATATATATCAATGATCTTGATGAAGGAATTACTAGTGATATAAGAACATAAGAACATAAGAAAGGAGGAACACTGCAGCAGGCCTGTTGGCCCATACTAGGCAGGTCCTTTACAATTCATCCCACTAACAAACATATGACCTACCCAATTTTCAATGCTACCCAAGAAATAAGCTCTGATGTGCAAGTCCCACTCAAATCCAACCCTTCCCACTCATGTATTTATCCAACCTAAATTTGAAACTACCCAAAGTCCTAGCCTCAATAACCCAACTAGGTAGACTGTTCCACTCATCTACTACCCTATTTCCAAACCAATACTTTCCTATGTCCTTTCTAAATCTAAACTTATCTAATTTAAATCCATTACTGCGGGTTCTCTCTTGGAGAGATATCCTCAAGACCTTGTTAATATCCCCTTTATTAATACCTATCTTCCACTTATACACTTCGATCAGGTCTCCCCTCATTCTTCGTCTAACAAGTGAATGTAACTTAAGAGTCTTCAATCTTTCTTCATAAGGAAGATTTCTAATGCTATGTATTAATTTAGTCATCCTACGCTGAATGTTTTCTAACGAATTTATGTCCATTCTGTAATATGGAGACCAGAATTGAGCTGCATAATCTAGGTGAGGCCTTACTAATGATGTATAAAGCTGCAGTATGACCTCTGGACTTCTGTTGCTTACACTTCTTGATATAAATCCCAGTAATCTATTTGCCTTATTACGTACGCTTAGGCATTGCTGTCTTGGTTTAAGGTTGCTGCTTACCATAACCCCCAAGTCCTTTTCGCAATCTGTATGGTTAAGTTCTACATTATTTAACTTATAAGAGCTAGGGTTATGGACACTCCCGAGCTTCAGAACCTTGCATTTATCTACATTGAACTGCATCTGCCACTTTTCTGACCAAGAGTAGAGTTTGTCTAAATCTTCCTGAAGTTCCCTAACATCTACGTTTGAATCAATTATCCTACCTATCTTCGTGTCATCGGCGAATTTGCTCATATCACTAGTAATTCCTTCATCAAGATCATTGATATATATTATAAACAACAACGGGCCCAAGACTGATCCCTGTGGAACGCCACTTGTTACTGATCCCCACTCGGATTTAACCCCATTTATGGACACTCTTTGCTTCCTGTCTGTGAGCCATGATTCGATCCACGAGTGCACCCTTCCCCCAATGCCATGAGCTGCTACTTTCTTCAACAGTCTTTGGTGCGGAACTCTATCAAATGCCTTACTAAAATCTAGGTAAATAATATCAAATTCTTTATCGTGATCAACAGCCTCAAAAGCTTTACTGAAGAAAGTTAATAAATTAGTTAGACAAGACCGGCCTCTTGTGAATCCATGCTGAGTATCATTAATCAAGCTATGCTTATCGAGATGGCTTCTTATAATCTCAGCTATAATTGACTCTAGTAATTTGCCTACAATTGAGGTCAGGCTTATTGGGCGGTAATTTGACGGTAACGACTTGTCCCCTGTTTTAAAAATAGGAATTACATTAGCCATCTTCCACATATCAGACACTGCACCTGTTTGAAGAGATAAATTAAAAATATTAGTTAATGGTTCACAGACTTCCATTTTGCATTCCTTTAGAACCCTTGAAAAAACCTCATCAGGACCCGGTGACTTATTTTGCTTCAGTCTGTCTATCTGCTTCACAACCATTTCACTAGTGACTGTGATGTTACATAATTTATCTTCTTCTGATCCACTATAAAAATTGATTACCGGAATATTATTAGTGTCTTCCTGTGTAAAAACCGAGAGAAAATAATTATTTAAAATCGAGCACATTTCATTCTCTTTGTCAGTAAGATGCCCATAGTTATTTTTAAGGGGACCTATCTTATCTCTGACTTTTGTTCTATAGACCTGGAAAAAACTTTTTGGGTTAGTTTTAGAATCCCTAGCAACTTTAATTTCATAGTCCCTTTTAGCTTTTCTTATCCCCTTTTTAATGTCCCTCTTAATGTCAATATACTGATTCATAAGATGACCCTCGCCTCTTTTGATACGCCTATAAATTCCTTTCTTATGCCCTAGTAGATATTTCAGCCTATTATTCATCCATTTTGGGTCATTTCTATTTGATCTAATTTCCTTATAAGGGATAAACGTTCTTTGAGCAGCATGTATTGTGTTCAGAAAACTGTCATATTGATAGCTCTCTTCGTTACCCCAGTCAACAGATGATAAGTGTTCTCTAAGCCCATCGTAATCTGCTAAGCGAAAATCTGGGACTGTTACTGAGTTATCCCTACTATCATACTTCCATTCAATTCTACATGTAATTGATTTGTGGTCGCTAGCACCCAGTTCCTCTGAAACTTCTAAATTATTAACAAGGGATTCATTGTTTGCCAGAACTAAGTCAAGCAGGTTATTACCCCTTGTAGGTTCTGTCACAAACTGCTTCAAAAAACAATCCTGAACTACTTCTAAGAAATCGTATGATTCTAAATTCCCAGTCAAGAAATTCCAATCAATATGACTAAAGTTAAAGTCTCCTAGAATTACTACATTATCGTGCCTTGTGGCCCTAACAATTTCCTCCCATAGTAGTCTCCCCTGGTCCCTATCTAAATTTGGGGGACGGTATATCACACCTAAAATTAATTTTTCATGTCCCTCTGAAAATTCTATCCAAACAGACTCTGTATGTGTTACTTCAGACTTAATACCCGTTTTTATGCAACAGTTCAAGCGATCTCGGACATACAATGCCACCCCACCCCCCTTCCCGATACTTCTATCTACTTGGAACAATTTAAAACCCTGAATGTGACATTCTGCAGGCATGTCCCGACTTTTTGAATTAAACCACGTCTCAGTAATGGCAAATACATCTATGTTACCTGCACTAGCAACTAGTCTCAACTCGTCCATCTTATTCCTAGCACTGCGACTATTTGTGTAATAAATATTTAATGACCCTCCTATCTCTTTACCCTTCCTGCTCCTTTCTGTTATTCCACTAAACCTATTACTGTCATTGTCAATTAGTGCCACTGGCTTTCCAATATCCTCCTCATTTTGCCTATTACTAGTTCTCCTAGTACTCATGTTACTACCCTGCGACTTCACAGTTTTCCCGCCAAAACCCATACCACTAACTATTCCTAGTTTAAAGACCTAACAGCTCCCTCCACTGCGTTGGCCAGTGCTCCCACCCCACACCTAGACAAGTGAACCCCATCCCTGGCATACATGTCATTTCTGCCATAGAAGAGGTCCCAGTTGTCAATGAATGTTACCGCATTTTCCTTACAGTATTTGTCCAGCCAGCAATTGACACCAATTGCTCTGGACAACCATTCATTTCCAACTCCTCTCCTTGGCAAAATGCCACATATGACAGGTTTCCCACCCTTCTTCCTAATTATCTCTATTGCTGACCTATACCTGCTAATCAGGTCCTCACTCCTACGTCTGCCAACATCGTTGCCTCCAGCACTGAGACAGATAATAGGATTGCTCCCATTACCTCTCATGATGTCATCCAGACGGCTAACAATATCCTTCATCCCAGCCCCAGGAAAACATACTCTCTGCCTCCTACTCCTATCCTTCAAACAGAATGCCCTATCCATGTACCTAATCTGGCTATCCCCAACAACAACAATGTTTTTACCTTCCTTGGCGTCGTCCGTAGTGATGCTCCGAGTAGTCGACTCACATTCGCCAGGTAGCATTACACCACTTGTAGAATTCGTCATGACGTTCTCGATGGTCTTCGTTGGGGTTTCTAGGGATGTCTCACTCACGTCTGCCAATGCTTCCTTGGTGCTCGTTGTGGCATTCCCAGTAGAACACTCACATTCGTCAGGTAGCACCGAGAATGAGTTGGAAGTTTCCACGGCAGTCTTCTGGTTTCTCGTTGTTTCTGCCTCTCCAACCGTTTTCTTAATCTTCAGCTTGGTTCCATGTTGCCCGACCACTGACCAAGCTCCCCTCTTAACCTGGGGACTCACAACAGGTGGATTACTACGAATCCTCTTGTTCTCCTCCGTTAATCGCCGTATCTCCAGTTTAGCAACTCTGAGTTCTTCTCTCAGCTGCTGGTAAAGCTGCTCAAGAGAGGGCATCCTGGTTCAGATTCACAGAGAGCACACAAACAGGTCTTCACCACTGCTAAGTACACGTCACCACTCTGCTAAGTACACGTCACCACTGACTAAGTACACGTCACCACTGACTAAGTACACGTCACCACTACTAAGTACACGTCGATGACACGAAGATAGGTAGGATAATTGATTCAAACGTAGATGTTAGGGAACTTCAGGAGGATTTAGACAAACTCTACTCTTGGTCAGAAAAGTGGCAGATGCAGTTCAATGTAGATAAATGCAAGGTTCTGAAGCTCGGGAGTGTAGCACTTATAAGTTAAATAATGTCACCACAGATTGCGAAAAGGACTAAGCAGCAACCTTACACAGCAATGCCTAAGCGTACGTTATAAGGCAAATAGATTACTGGGATTTATATCAAGAAGTGTAAGCAACAGAAGTCCAGAGGTCATACTGCAGCTTTATACATCATTAGTAAGGCCTCACCTAGATTATGCAGCTCAATTCTGGTCTCCATATTACAGAATGGACATAAATTCGTTAGAAAACATTCAGCGTAGGATGACTAAATTAATACATAGCATTAGAAATCTTCCTTATGAAGAAAGATTGAAGACTCTTAAGTTACATTCACTTGTTAGACGAAGAATGAGGGGAGACCTGATCGAAGTGTATAAGTGGAAGATAGGTATTAATAAAGGGGATATTAACAAGGTCTTGAGGATATCTCTCCAAGAGAGAACCCGCAGTAATGGATTTAAATTAGATAAGTTTAGATTTAGAAAGGACATAGGAAAGTATTGGTTTGGAAATAGGGTAGTTGATGAGTGGAACAGTCTACCTAGTTGGGTTATTGAGGCTAGGACTTTGGGTAGTTTCAAATTTAGGTTGGATAAGTACATGAGTGGGAGGGGTTGGATTTGAGTGGGACTTGCACATCGGAGCTTGTTTCTTTGGTGGCATTGAAAATTGGGTTGGGCAAATGTTTTGTTAGTGGGATGAATTGTAAAGGACCTGCCTAGTATGGGCCAACAGGCCTACTGCAGTGTTCCTCCTTTCTTATGTTCTTATGTTCTTAAATACAGTGTGAATGTTTTCAAGGCTGATGTAGGATTTTATAATACGTATTATAATTATTTTCATTTTTGCATTTAAGAAGTTTTTATTATAAATATTTTGCTTTCTGAGAAACTCTTATGTGATAAAGACAGAGCACTAACATGCAATGTAATGGTAATGTATTATAAAGTAGAGTAACTTTTGTAATAAAAATTTCAAAGTTACTAAAAATTATATGGTACAACTTTTGCTAAAAAGTTGTTACACTTATTTTAATCAGACAAAGAGAGTTACCACATAAAACTAACAGTGAACATTATTATGGTGTACAAGAAGCTCTTGACTTTGTCTACATTGATCTAGTGGTATATACATTAGGGACTGAAAACTTCAAAATGTTTTAAAGGTTGAAGGAAGGAAGACCTACTTACCTAGCTCTCTCTCTCTCTCTCTCATACTTTTCCAGTTCTCGATTATCCCCAGTTTTAACGTCTCTAATATCAGACAGAAGCCAGTTGCTGCGCAAGCGAAATGTTTCAACAAACACATTCATAGTTTACCTATGAAGGAAGCTCCAGTAGACTAGACTCCTCATGGACACCAGTAGAGATATATATATTTTTTTTCACAAGAGAATTCTGTTGCTCAGTTAAACCACATCTTCCACGTACACAACCCATCTATCTCCATATCCCCAACAAGGCGAAGTATGCAAAACAGCCACGATAAAAAAAATGGAGCATGCCAGTATATTCCTTCTGCACATTCCTACATGCTCTGCAAAAATTGAAAAATAAGACACATGTGCAACATCTGGATATCTTTATTGTAGACGTTTCGCCATCCACGTCTACAATAAAGATATCCAGATGTTGCACATGTGTCTTAACTTTCATATTGTCGGTATTTTATACCTTTCTTGCACAAAAATTGAAAACCAGTTAAAAATGCGAGGAATTACCACTGAAATTATGCCTCTTCTGTCTTTAGAATGAATCAAAATGCCCGATAATGGAGGTTATTTCTGGTTCTTTAGTTTAACATCGCTGGTGTTTGTTCATGCTAGAAAAATATGTCCTTTGCTACTCTATTAAAAAAAATTCACTAAATGTTTACAATGTTTACGAAAACTTGAAGTAGTGAAGCAACGTAACTTCCCCGTCCACACGATATTCCACAACTTCATGAAATACGAGGATAATGAAGATTAATTGATAACCTCTGTGGCTATAGCTGTTTTTACTTAACTAGAAGTATATAATTAACAATCGAAATTTTTTTTAAGCTTCTCAACATCGCTTTTCGTGAAGATGAAATGTGGCGGAATTTTCGTTGCAAAATATTCCTAAAAATTCTTTTATTTGTACATAAAGAATTCTAAATGACTATTCAATTTATTTTTTAGTCTATGAAAGCTGCAAATAACAGCCGTCAAGCTAAAATCATTTATGAATAAAATGACAGAAAATATTTTCCCAGGAATACGTCAGCTGGTTAAATAACATTTCCACTTAACTCATCAAATAAGCCGCTAATACAGAAATTCACTGCTTATTGCTACACTGTTCTCAGTGATCACTTACATTAATATTAAATCTGTACAAGTCATACACATGAAAGCAATGTTTGATATTTTTATCATAGGTCAAAAATGTCTCAGTTCTTTTCCCACTCACAACAGTGCCAGGTTCCCGCCACAACAGTGCCGGGTTTCCGCCACAACAGTGTCAGGTTCCCGCCACAACAGTGTCAGGTTCCCGCCACAACAGTGCCAGGTTCCCGCCACAACAGTGCCAGGTTTCCGCCACAACAGTGCCAGGTTTCCTCCACAACAGTGTCAGGTTCCCGCCACAACAGTACCAGGTTTCCGCCACAATAGTACCAGGTCTCCGCCACAACAGTGCCAGGTTTCCGCCACAACAGTGCCAGGTTCCCGCCACAACAGTGCCAGGTTTCCGCCATAAGAGTACCAGGTTTCCCCCACAACAGTGCCAGGTTTCCGCCACAACAGTGCCAGGTTTCCGCTACAACAGTGCCAGGTTCCCTCCACAACAGTGCCAGGTTCCCGCCACAACGGTGTCAGGTTTCCGCCACAACAGTGCCAGGTTTCCGCCACAACAGTGCCAGGTTTCCGCCATAAGAGTACCAGGTTTCCGCCACAACAGTGCCAGGTTCCCGCCACAACAGTGCCAGGTTCCCGCCACAACAGTGTCAGGTTCCCGCCCAAAACAGTGCCAGGTTCCCGCCACAACAGTGCCAGGTTCCCGCCACAAGAGTGCCAGGTTCCCGCCACAAGAGTGCCAGGTTCCCGCCACAAGAGTGCCAGGTTCCCGCCACAACAGTGCCAGGTTCCCGCCATAACAGTGGCAGGTTCCCGCCACAACAATGCCAGGTTCCCGCCACAACAGTGTTAGGTTTCCCCCACAACAGTGCCAGGTTCCCGTCACAACAGTGCCAGGTTCCCGTCACAACAGTGCCAGGTTCCAGCCACAACTTGCCAAGTTCCCGTCACAACAGTGCCAGGTTTCCCCCACATCAGGGCAAGGTTCCCGCCACAACAGTGCCAGGTTCCCGCCACAACAGTGCCAGGTTCCCGCCACAACAGTGCCAGGTTCCCGCCACAACTTGCCAAGTTCCCGCCACAACAGTGCCAGATTTCCCCCACAACAGTGCCAGGTTTCCGCCACAACAGTGCCAGGTTTCCGCCACAACATTGCCAGGTTTCCGCCACAACATTGCCAGGTTTCCGCCACAACAGTGCCAGGTTTCCGCCATAACAGTGCCACGTTTCCGCCACAACAGTGCCAGGTTTCCGCCACAACAGTGCCAGGTTTCCGCCACAACAGAGCCAGGTTCCCGCCATAAGTGCCAGGTTCCCGCCACAACAGTGCCAGGTCCCCGCCACAACAGTGCCAAGTTCCTGCCACAACAGTGCCAGGTTCCCGCCACAACAGTGCCAGGTTCCCGCCACAACAGTGCCAGGTTCCCGCCACAACAGTGCCAGGTTCCCGCCACAACATTGCTAGGTTCCCGCCACAACAGTGCCAGGTTCCCACCACAACAGTGCCAGGTTCCCGCCACAACTTGCCACGTTCCCGCCACAACAGTGCCAGGTTCCCGCCACAACAGTGCCAGGTTCCCACCACAACAGTGCCAGGTTCCCGCCACAACATTGCCAGGTTCCCGCCACAATAGTACCAGGTTCCCGCCACAACTTGCCAAGTTCCCGCCACAACAGTGCCAGGTTCCCGCCACAACAGTGCCAGGTTCTCGCCACAACAGTGCCAGGTTCCCGCCACAACATTGCCAGGTTCCCGCCACAAGTGCCAGGTTTCCGCCACAACAGTGCCAGGTTCCCGCCACAACAGTGCCAGGTTCCCGCCACAACTTGCCAAGTTCTCGCCACAACAGTGCCAGGTTCCCGCCACAACATTGCCAGGTTCCCGCCACAACTTGCCAAGTTCCCGCCACAACAGTGCCAGGTTTCCCCCACAACAGTGCCAGGTTTCCGCCACAACAGTGCCAGGTTTCCGCCACAACATTGCCAGGTTTCCGCCACAACATTGCCAGGTTTCCGCCACAACAGTGCCAGGTTTCCGCCACAACATTGCCAGGTTTCCGCCACAACATTGCCAGGTTTCCGCCACAACAGTGCTAGGTTTCCGCCACAACAGTGCCAAGTTCCCGCCACAACATTGCCAGGTTCCCACCACAACAGTGCCAGGTTCCCTCCACAACAGTGCCAGGTTCGTACGAGACTAAACACTGATAATGTGAGAATATTGAGAAATAAACTAACAGAACAGTTCTTCTGGCAGTTACATATTACTTTTTTTTAGGATGAAACTATAAGGTTCAACATTGAATTAATTATGAACAACTCTTTGTTTTACAGGTTTGTGTTGTTCTCTGCAACACAGGACTGTGAATTTGCTGCAGTTACTGAAAATAGCAAGTGTTGACTTATCGGTGGTCCTAATCCTGCACACCTTAAATACATCCAGGTGACTACTGTCACACGCTAGTAAACTCTGGTGTAGACTTGTGGGAACCAGGTGACTACTGTCACACCCTAGTAAACTCTGGTGTAGACTTGTGGGAACCAGGTGATTACTATCACACCCTAGTAAACTCTGGTGAAGACTCGTGGGAACCAGGTGACTACTGTCACACCCTAGTAAACTGGTGTAAACTCGTGAGAACCAGGTGACTACTGTCACACCCTAGTAAACTCTGGTGTAGACTCGTGGGAACCAGACAACCACGATCACATGAGCTAGTCTGGAACATACTGTATTTCCCACAAGTTTCACATTACAAGCTATCAGAAGCAACACCAACAATAATTCCCAAGTGTTGATACAACTGACAGTTAGCAACAATGTGCTCATTGGTTAGGTGTATTTAAAGTAGGAATATAGACCTGTCTTGCGGTGCGAGAGTTGTCCCACGATGACCAGTAATCCACACTTACCTGTAAAGGAAAACAAGGAAATTTATATTAATCATCTTGTTCTACCATCAAGACCTAAATATCATGACCAATTTACATTAACTACAATGAGGGAGTTTGTGTCAAAGGTGGGGCTGTCAGCGAGGAGGGAGAAGTTAAAGCGATGACGACGCAAAGGTGAAATCTAGGGTGCTTGCTGACACACTGAGCAGTCAGACAGAATATAGCAAACTGAAATTGGAACCTGACAATCCACACAGAGTGAAACCAATGAGTGATACCAATGAGTGAGACGTGTGTGGCCCATGCGAAGACGAGAAAGCGTAGTCTCACAGCCTGATGCCAACATGTGGCAAAACACACAAATTCTGCTGTGCAGTCCAGCAGTTTACAATAGCAGAAGACAAACATTGTTCAGTGCTCGAAACAACTAGTTGACTCACCGTCCGTAGGGAAGGAAACTGGGAGAATAGACTTTTGCAACTGATGACTAATTATATTACTATGTCAGTTTTATTCAGTGAATAAGAAACACAATAGTTGGAACAAATTAATAGGAACACCTTGTTCTTTAACATTTTTTAGTTTCAATATGGAGTTGGTCCTCCATTTGCAACTAAAATAGCATCAATCCATCGAAAAAATTATTCATATAGCATTTGAACAGTATCCAGGGAAATTTTGAGCCATTACTCGAACAAAATTTGCTGAAAATCTTCCAAAGACGACGGTGGAAGTAATCGGTTCCTGACTCGCAGTTCCAACTGACTCACAGATGCTCGATAATATTTAGATTCGGTGATTGTGGAGCCTAATCCAAGTGTTAGTCTTCACCTTTGTGTTATTCATACCAGTTTTGAACATCTCTAGCGGTGTGAATTGGTGTATTATCGTCTTGGATGACAGCTCAAAAAGGGACTTGTAACACATTTAAATTAATTATTCAGATATTTGACAGATCAATCAGCAGGTATTCATGTTATTTTGTATAACCTCTGAATTACAGAAGTTGATTAGTGTTTGCACTAACAAAACTCTGGCCACGCTTATATCACACCAACTAGCTTAAGGGAAGGACCTCCCTCCCTCTACTATTTTAATGCCCTGCATCACGTACTTCAGTAGACTTCATCAACAAAGACTTTCCTTACAACTTGAAGAATATCTGGTCATCAAAATTATATACCACAACATATGACGTCTAGAATTCGGAACTGTGCATGAACAGAACATGAGAGACTACGTTCAAGGGCAAAATGAAGCATCGCTTAATGAGCTGAGAATATTTCGTAAATCTGGTGGAAATATCTACCTTGCTACCTTAAATTTGGAGGAGTTAAGTTTGTCACTGGCTAACCTTGATGATATTTTAGACATCTAAAATAACATACAAGATGTTCACAGTAATACCACTGTTGCCTATGATAAAATTCGCACTATCATTGCCAAGCTACAGTTGTTGAAGAGTTGTATCAAGGGAATACAGCAGTTTTTTAAACTGATCAGTTTTAGAGGCTAAAAGATATCCTACCTAGTCTCACTTCGAATTCCAGCCCTGTCTAAGGTATACTACCTCCCCCGTGATGCCACCGTCAATGACACCCAGGTACCTACTAACTCTTAAGAGGACCAAGGACATCAGGTGTAAGGAAACCTGTCAAAAGTTTCCAACCGTGCCGGGGATCGAGCCATGAACCCCTCAGTATGAGCTGAGGGTGCTGTCAACCGACCCATGGGTATCTAAGATTTTCAAAAAATTATTAATGATGTCCTTTACATTGGAGATGAATCATGATAAATAGTGCTAGTAGTTGTAGTGGTAATGGCTGTAGCAATATTGGTAGTTCTCTGCAGCATTATGCCTCAGAATCTGTATTAACAAGCGCTTTGTCAACTTGAATCTGTCTTAGTTGTGTGTAAATGTATAATGATACCATGTTGAGAGCAGCTACATAGCATTTATCTTTGAACTTTTCCCCTTCTTTTTTTTCAGTTATGAACAATCAAAGTTCACCAGATGATTAAACATTGTTCCTATTGTCAGTTTGATCTTCGTATTTATGCTGGTTAACGTTTACATAAGCTTCTCGCGGTTTATAATATGCAAATCTCTTCCCAACCACTGCATGCAATTCTTTAAGGCATCAGCTTCTTCTGAGTTTTTGTTGTTGTTGTTGTTGTTGTTATGCAACGAGGTCACAGACCGGAAAAGAGGTTTTGATGTTGGATGCGACGCTTCTTGCGGAAAATTATGCAGCGATCTACTTTATTGTAGGTTTTGCTTGTTTAAAAAAATAAATGTGGCACTTTTTCAACAAATAAGGATGAAGATTGATGTGCATTTCATTTACCTAATATGTTCATTTTCTCAAGTATTTACTTATTTTCTCGTGATAACTTCCATGTTTCCCTGCAGACTGTAAATTGTTACTGGTTATGTTCTATTAAATATGTTAAAGTATACAGAGAAAGTCAACCGTCATCTGAATAATAAAAAATCCAACTGCTGCTTGTGATATAACTACAAGCTTCAACAGCTTGAGACAGTAACGACGTGAACTTGCTTGTTAATCCATTAATCTGACTAGTTACACTACACAAACCTTGAAAATTAGAAGTATTTCGGATGAGGCTTCTCGCGTTATGAGGATAGGTAATAATAAACTGTAAGGTTATCTTGTGACATCCTACACACTACAACACAATATCTAACGTTTGAATTTATCTACATATTAATAACACGTTGTGCATTACATTTCACACTATATCACTAACTGTGTCACTAACACCTAACACTCAATATTGCGCACTGTACAGTCGCTGGCATGTAAAGTTGAGACAGTCACTGAACCAGCTCTCTCTCAGAGCCACTGGTTCACCTGTCAAGTGTTTTGTTATATTTCTTTAACGAGGCTGTTAGTGGTCAAGAGATATATCTGGAACTTATTTGAAAATAATTTATTTATTACAGTTTATTTTTTATTTACATTACAAATTTTAATCTAAATAACTATAGCGAGATATCAGAAATGTTTCACTGACCAAAGTACTCACTACCAGTTTCTCGTCTGACGTCACCCGTGACGTCACTCACCCGTGACGTCAACTCCAAGTATTATACCTAACTTCTGATCTAGTGTTTAAGCTCTGGTCATATGTCTATGCAACACAGAGTATATACTTAGAGGGTTGTATTTCTCCCAGAGTATATACATGCTGAGACAGTACTTTAATCCCTATTTTAGTGATTAAATTATTTCTGACTGTTAGTGGAGAGCTTACCAAGCAGCCTTCATGAGCCTAGTATAGTTGATAGGTTTTTATCTTCAACCAGCCAACTCAGGCTATAGGCTACAAGGAAATATATTCACGAAACAGTGCATTTTTCTCCGTTTATATATGCTAAGAACATATTTCAAATAAAACTTTAGGAATTAAAGTATTTTGGTCGGTAGATTTTGAGCCTCATCAACCAACCAAGTTAACACATGTTTAAGAAAGGAGGGAGTGATCACCTACGACGACTGACGGACTGATAACGTCAGATATTGTTCGCATCGCTATTGTGCCGTGCGGACAGGCTGCGCAGTGGCTCCTGATACAACTGGTTTACTGCGCAGTTTTCCTGTTTTGTGCATACAACATGGCGGATCGCATTGGACGCCGGGTGAGCACTGTTTGCGTGGAATTGGTGCGTGGCACGCTTACAGGAACAACCATGCACGTGTTACTGCATGCCATCATCAGTGAGGTATATGGAATACCGACCGAAGAATTATATGGAGTAGCAGTCAATGGTGTGTCGAGAATTTTCATCAAGTTTAAAGACGCAGGGTTCTACACAAGCATAGTCAACAAATATCAAGAGAAGAGGCTGGCAGTGAACACTATGGTGGAAGTCTGCTTACATGATGTGTCCAGCTATGTGACGTGGGTGAAAGTACGAAACGTGCCTTTTGAGGCGACGGAGCATGATGTGACGGCGGTGTTTAGCAGCTATGGGAAAATCCACTCAGCAGTGATGGGGGTGTGGCAAAATGGACCTTATGAGGGGCTACCTGAAGGTTCATTTACGCTGAAAATGACGTTGAGGCAGTCAATTCCATCATACGTATTTATGGAGGTCTTCCGAACGCAGGTCTACGTGTACTACTCAGGGCAGCGGAAGACTTGCAGATTATGTGGTTCTTTTGAACATATGGCGGCCCAATGCTATAAAAAAGCTGGACGGAGGGAACAGGAACCAGTGATCTTACATCAGAGGAATGCTCTGGAGGTGTCGGAGGAAGGAGTAAGGCCAAACAAGATTCCTTGCCGATGGAGTGACGAAGTGGACAGGGCTGAGGCGACTATGGAAGAAAGTGTAACACTATCAGTTGATAAGGGACAGACGACATCGACGTCTGATGAGGAGGGTACGGGCCAACAGGATGGCTTGCTGGAGGAAGTACTTAGTTCCTTTTTGCATGACGTTGAAGAGGGACAGGTGGATGAAGGGTGTAACCTGGTGCAGGCAACTGTGCAGCAAGATCAGGAGGTTAGGAATACTGTGTGCACTAATGTTAATGTGCACAACGTTGTGGCAGAGGTCCATAGGGCAGAAAAGACAGGTGACGAGGTGTGTGGGGAGGGGAGTTCTCGTAAGAGAACTGCAGGAACGTCTGAGATGGACGATGTTCTTACTCCAGGACAAAGAACAGGAGTAAAATCTTGGAGAAAGGATGTATGTCATAAGGGGAAAGAGGGAAGGGGTAATGTAGGGTTTAATGGTTCTAGGGATAATGAAGGGATAGGGGGGGTGAATAAGCAAGCTGTCAAGAAAGATGCCATACAGCAGGACGGTATGGGAGGGTGTGTGCCAAGAAGAAAGGGTAAACCACCACTTTTAAAATAATTCACGATAGTAACTGTAAATGTAAATGGATTGAAGAATGAAGTGAAACGAGTATGGATGGAATGGTTTTTGAGGAGATATAATGTGGATGTATGCTTTATACAAGAACATAATTATAAGATAGGCTGTGCTTTGGCATTAAAGGGTTATAAATTGTATGTAAGTGGGTCTGTTAGGTTAAAAGGGGGAGTGGCAGTGGCTGTGAAGGAAAATAGTCCCTTACGTATTATAAAGTGGGAAGAAGGGGGGGGGGAGGGTAGTGAGGGTGGATGGTGAGTGGGGAGCATCTAGAGTATGTTTCATTGGGGTTTATATGCCAGCAGAGAATATAATCAAAGTAAAAGAGGATTTTGTGAGAGACGTTTTAGTGTATTTTTTAAGGGGTTTACCTCTAGTAACTGTAATTGGGGGGGACTGGAACTGTGTTATAAGGGGGGGGGACGTGGAGCCAAGGGGGGCGGGTTGTGTATTACGGTCGTTACGCAATGTTTTACAGGATGTAGGGGTGAGGGACGTGGAGGGGAGTGGGGCTTGGAGAGTGGATTACACTTTTGTTAGGAGAAATTATTCAGCGAGGTTAGATAGGATTTATATATCGGAGGCAGTTAGGGTAGGAGGGGTAAAAACAGTGGACGTAGGGTTTTCGGATCATAGGGCAGTTTTGGTAGAACTGGATTGGGAGGGAGTGGTAAAGGTATATTCAAGTTTCTGGAAGTTAAATGCGAGGTTGGTGAGGAGTGAGGTGGTGAACGCAGAGTTTAGAGACTGGTGGGGACAATTGTGGAGGGCAAGGGATGGGGTAGGGAGTATTTTGGATTGGTGGGAAAATAGGGCTAAACCTGGTATCGCGGGGTTTTATAAATATAAAGGAAGGGAGGAGGCGAGGTGGAGGTACGGTTTACAGAATTATTTGGAACAGCAGCTCAATGAGTGTTACGCAAGAGATGAGGAGAAGTCTTTTGAAGAAATATCAGGGCTAAGAGGGAGACTAAGGGACATACATAATGAAAGATTTGATGAATTAAGGGTAAGGGCAGGTATGGATGCCGTGCTATGGGGAGATAAACCGTCGGGTAGTGTGTTAAGAAGTTTTCGCATTAGACAACAGGAGTCCACTATAATACTTTTAGAGGTTAGTGACGATTTGGAAGGTTATACTAAGGGGCAAATGTTGGTGACAACTGAGGGGATAAGTAATTATGCGGACTATTGGTTTAAAAGGAAATGGGAAAAAGGTAATTTGGAGATAGTTAATAAAGAAAGAGGAGGGGTGAAGGTCTTGGGGAAAGGTGGGGAGGACAGAGGGGGATTGGAGGGAATAATAAGTATGGAAGAAGTGAAAGAGGCAGTGTTCAATTTAAGTAAGGGGAAAGCACCGGGAATTGATGGGCTTTCCAATGATTTTTACAGAGTGCATTGGGAAACCATAAATGTTTGTTTGGTTCAGGTATTGAATTGTATGCTGAAGGAAGGGAAATTGGGAACGTCACAGAGGACGGGTGTGGTCGTGCTTGTAAAGAAAAAAAGCGAGGGGAGAACACTGAGCACGTACAGGGCCATATCTTTAATGTGTACGGATTATAAGATTTTTGCGAAGATTTTAGGGAACAGGATGAAGAATGTAATAGGTGGTATGGTGCACAAGGGTCAGTTGGGAATTCCGGGTCGTAGTATGAGGGATGGACATAGTCGTATTAGGGAATTTTTGCAGGGTTGTAAGGGAGGTGGAATTTTGGGCATTGATTGGGAGAATGCTTATGACGGTGTGAATAGAGAGTACATGGTTGACACTTTAAGGCTTATGGGTTTTGGGGAGGGAATAGTAAAATGGGTGAAGACCTTGTATGCAGAAGCTACGATTCAGGTGCAAATTAATGGTAGGTTGGGTAGCGTGTTGAAAATGGAGAAAGGTTTGAGACAAGGGTGTCCTATGTCTCAAATTCTGTTTGCATGTATGCAACACCCGTTTTATGGAATGGTTGAGGAAGCAACAACGTTACAGGAGGAGGGGTCGGGGATCACAGAGGTAGTTGGTTATGTAGATGACACAACAATACTGATCAATGATGTCGAAGGTTTGCGAAAGGTGGAGAGAGTAATGAGGTTTTTTGGAGAGGCGTCAGGCATGCGTGTCAACAGGGCTAAATCGAAATTATTAGAGATAGGAGATTGGGTGGGGGGTAGAATGGGGGTGGAGTTTGGATGGGATGTGACTGAACAGCTGAAAATTTGTGGGATTATCTATATGGCAGATGAGCAAGAGGATAGACGGAGGAATTCAGAATTGGTGGGAGAGAAAGTTGTACAACGGATTAGGAACCTAAGAGCGAAGGATGTTACTCTAATGCAAAGGGCAATAATAATAAATTCATTGGTTTATAGTAAAGTGTGGAACGTGGCAGTGGTGTATCCTTTACGGGAACAGGAGATAAAGGAGATACAGAGAAGGGTGCTTCGTTATATATGGGGTTTTGGACGAGCATGGCTAAGTAAAGAGGTGGTTATGACGAATGTGCGCCGAGGGGGAGTAGGGCTTTTGATGCTAGGGCCGAGGGTCAAGGCAATGTATGTTAAACAAAAGTACGTAAGGGAGGGGGGGGGTAAAAGGGGTGAGGGTTGGGAGGGTAATGAGGGATGTACGACGTTGGTGGGGAGGAAAGGACTTGATGGAATGTGAGAATATGCTAAGGGTTATGTTAGTAATAGGTGAGGTAAACAAGCTCAAGGTGGGAAGGTTAGTAGAGATGAGTAGGAAACCAGAAGTGATGCAAGGGGTGGCGGTATACCCTTTGTATGATTGGGGTACGATTTGGCATGATTTCCAGAAACTTGGATTAATGCCTAGGGTAAGGGAGTTAGTTTATAGGTTTGTAATGGGGATTTTAGCGTCAAAGCAGGCTTTGTGTGTGATGGGTTTGGTAAAGGAAGCGAAATGCGAACATTGTGAGGAATCGGAAACAGCTTTTCATGCCGTATATTTTTGTAGGGAGTTGGGGCAAGTACGGGTGTGGCTGGCTAGAGTCTTCAAGTTAATGGGTGGGGGCAATGTAGAGATCCTGCGTGCCCTAACTTTAGAGGTAAGGGGGGTGTCTGAGGTTGTAAAGAGAGCCATTCTGTACATTGTGACAGATTTCTTGTTTTATTCCTGGGGCTTGAAGGAAAAAGGCGGGGGGATTAGGGTAAGGGCTATTGCGGCAGGAATTTATCGCACGGTATGCAGAAATAAACTCATTTATGGTAACAGGTGGGCAACTGCGTTCCCGGAGGCATATAGAAATATAACGGTAAGGGGACTCAGTAATTTGGCTACTTAAGTACTAAGGGACCATTTTCCTTTTCTAGAGCGAGTTATGACCATAATGAAGGATATGTAAATGTGGTAGGACTGTCATGAGAGTTGTATGGGAGGGATGACATGTCAGATGTGGTGTAATTGTAGAGTTTTCTTGTGTGTGAATGTTTTAGTTTAACCATGTGTTGAAAGACAAGAGGTCATTGATGATCATAGTTTTAATAAGTTAAATGATCTTTGTCAGTGAGACAACTACAAGAAGGAACACTCAAAGCATTGTTAACACACTAATAATAATGTGCTATGTAACATGAGTGTGTATCTTTGTTATTTTAATAGTGTGTTTAGTTTGTGGTAAGGTGTGGAAATGGCTATTTTGTCACCTTTATTATATTGTAATTTTTGAGATGTTTAGTATTATGTCTTTGTGTATAAAGTTTAATATACAATACTAATGAGTGTGCAACGAATTGGATTATATGAGAATGTCTTTGTATATAAAGTTTCATATATAATGTAAATAAGTGTGACATTCTTAGGATAATATTACCTTTTGTGTTATAAGATACTGGCTGTATTTTATGGATATAATA
>NW_027195060.1:117500-230000 GCF_038502225.1 Cherax quadricarinatus
GAATGCTGAGGCACAACAAGGCTATCAAGAGCCACTGGAAAAATCAAGGGAGAAACTGACCACATACAGGCAGGATCCAGAGTCACAGAGGGTGAGGCAATGGGAGGAAGAAAGGGCAAAATCAGTGTTTATCCATGGGCTTCAGGAGAGAGAGGAAAGGACACACACTGAAAGGAAGCAGGAAGAAAGAAAGGAGATTGAGAAAATCATCACGGAAATAGGTGAAGAGATGGACGAGATTGTAAATTTTCAGAGAATAGGGGGGTACTCGAAGGGGAGAAACCGACCAATCAAGCTGATTCTCAGGACGGAAACAGTGCGGAACAGGATCCTCCAAGAGAAACCACGATTGAAATACTCGGAAGAGTACAAGAGGGTGTTCCTAGACAGAGACAGAACAAAATCAGAACGACAGCAGCTGAGGGAGAGGACAAAAAAGCGAAAGGAGCTAGGAAAAGAGACAAGGAGGGAACCAGCAGAGGTCAGTCAGAGCAGGACAGAACAGCAAGGGCAAGCACACACACAACTACTCTCAGAACCATACAACCTATCACACCATCCCAACACACACTACAATCCATACCCACAGCCTCCACCCAACACCGAGCTATAGAATCCCACAGTATGCCACCAGGTCTCCCACCCTCACAGGCCCCCCAAACCACAGTGTTGGAAAGGAAACTGAAGGTATGGTACACAAACGCTGATGGAATAACAAATAAGTGGGAGGAGTGGCACGAAAGAGTCAAAGAAGCATCACCGGACATCATAGCTCTCACAGAAACCAAGCTTACAGGTATGATAACAGATGCCATCTTTCCAACGGGATACCAAATCCTGAGGAAAGACAGAGGGAACAGGGGGGGTGGAGGAGTGGCGTTGCTGATCAAAAATCGCTGGAATTTTGATGAGCTGGAGAGAGGAGATAGCGGAGAAGAAAGTGATTACATAGTGGGAACACTTCACTCTGGAGGTCCCAAGGTGGTAATAGCAGTGATGTATAACCCACCACAGAACAGCAGGAGGCCAAGGCAAGAGTACGACGAGAGCAATAGAGCGATGGTTGACACACTGGCTAGAGTGGCCAGAAGAGCTCATGCATGCAGGGCAAAGCTCCTGATCATGGGTGACTTTAACCACAAGGAGATCGATTGGGAGAACTTGGACCCACATGGGGGCCAAGATACATGGAGGGCTAAGATGATGGAGGTGGTACTGGAGAACTTCATGTACCAACACGTAAGGGACACTACAAGAGAGAGAGGAGAGGATGAACCAGCAAGGCTGGACTTAGTATTCACCTTCAGTAGTGCAGATATCGAGGACATCACATATGAAAGACCCCTTGGGGCCAGTGACCATGTGGTTTTAAGCTTCGAATACACAGTAGAGCTACAAGTGGAGGGAGAAGCAGGAAGGCCAGGACGAATGAAGCCAAACTACAAGAAAGGGGACTACACAGGAATGAGGAACTACCTGAACGGGGTTCAGTGGGACAGAGAACTGGCAGGGAAGCCAGTTAATGAGATGATGGAATATGTAGCAACAAAATGCAAGGAGGCTGAGGAGAGGTTTGTACCCAAGGGTAACAGGAGTAATGAAAAAGCCAGGATGAGCCCATGGTTTACCCAAAGGTGCAGGGAGGCAAAAACCAAGTGTGCTAGGGAATGGAAGAAATATAGAAGGCAAAGGACCCAGGAGAATAAGGAGAACAGTCGTAGAGCCAGAAACGAATATGCACAGATAAGAAGGGAGGCCCAAAGACAATATGAAAATGACATAGCAGCGAAAGCCAAATCTGACCCGAAACTGTTGTACAGCCACATCAGGAGGAAAACAACAGTCAAGGACCAGGTAATCAGGCTAAGGAAGGAAGGAGGAGAGACAACAGGAAATGACCGTGAAGTATGTGAAGAACTCAACAAGAGATTCAAAGAAGTGTTCACAGAGGAGACAGAAGGGACTCCAGAAAGACGGAGATGTGGGGCACACCACCAAGTGCTGGACACAGTGCACACAACCGAGGAAGAAGTGAAGAGGCTTCTGAGTGAGCTAGATACCTCAAAGGCAATGGGGCCAGATAACATCTCCCCATGGGTATTGAGAGAGGGAGCAGAGGCGCTATGTGTACCCCTAACAACAATATTCAATACATCTATCGAAACAGGGAGATTGCCTGAGGCATGGAAGACAGCAAATGTAGTCCCAATCTTTAAAAAAGGAGACAGACATGAAGCATTAAACTACAGACCAGTGTCACTGACATGTATAGTATGCAAAATCATGGAGAAGATTATCAGGAGAAGAGTGGTGGAACACCTAGAAAGGAATGATCTCATCAACAGCAGCCAGCATGGTTTCAGGGACGGGAAATCCTGTGTCACAAACCTACTGGAGTTCTATGACATGGTGACAGCAGTAAGACAAGAGAGAGAGGGGTGGGTGGATTGCATTTTCTTGGACTGCAAGAAGGCGTTTGACACAGTTCCACACAAGAGATTGGTGCAAAAACTGGAGGACCAAGCAGGGATAACAGGGAAGGCACTACAATGGATCAGGGAATACTTGTCAGGAAGACAGCAGCGAGTCATGGTACGTGGCGAGGTGTCAGAGTGGGCACCTGTGACCAGCGGGGTCCCGCAGGGGTCAGTCCTAGGACCAGTGCTGTTTCTGGTATTTGTGAACGACATGACGGAAGGAATAGACTCTGAGGTGTCCCTGTTTGCAGATGACGTGAAGTTGATGAGAAGAATACACTCGATCGAAGACCAGGCAGAACTACAAAGGGATCTGGACAGGCTGCAGACCTGGTCCAGCAATTGGCTCCTGGAGTTCAATCCCACCAAGTGCAAAGTCATGAAGATTGGGGAAGGGCAAAGAAGGCCGCAGACGGAGTACAGTCTAGGGGGTCAGAGACTACAAACCTCACTCAAGGAAAAAGATCTTGGGGTGAGTATAACACCAGGCACATCTCCTGAAGCGCACATCAACCAAATAACTGCTGCAGCATATGGGCGCCTAGCAAACCTCAGAACAGCATTCCGACATCTTAATAAGGAATCATTCAGGACCCTGTACACCGTGTACGTTAGGCCCATATTGGAGTATGCGGCACCAGTTTGGAACCCACACCTAGCCAAGCACGTGAAGAAACTAGAGAAAGTGCAAAGGTTTGCAACAAGACTAGTCCCAGAGCTAAGAGGTATGTCCTACGAGGAGAGGTTAAGGGAAATCAACCTGACGACACTGGAGGACAGGAGAGATAGGGGGGACATGATAACGACATACAAAATACTGAGAGGAATTGACAAGGTGGACAAAGACAGGATGTTCCAGAGATTGGACACAGTAACAAGGGGACACAGTTGGAAGCTGAAGACACAGATGAATCACAGGGATGTTAGGAAGTATTTCTTCAGCCACAGAGTAGTCAGTAAGTGGAATAGTTTGGGAAGCGATGTAGTGGAGGCAGGATCCATACATAGCTTTAAGCAGAGGTATGATAAAGCTCACGGCTCAGGGAGAGTGACCTAGTAGCGATCAGTGAAGAGGCGGGGCCAGGAGCTCGGACTCGACCCCCGCAACCTCAACTAGGTGAGTACAACAACAACTAGGTGAGTACACACACACACACCACACACACACATATACAGACATTCTCTCACTTTCTCTCTCTCTCTCTCTCTCTACCTGTCTCTCTGACACACACATGCACACACACACACACACACAAGACAAGACTAGTCCCAAAACTAAGAGGTATGTCCTACGAGGAGAGGTTAAGGGAAATCAACCTGACGACACTGGAGGACAGGAGAGATAGGGGGGACATGATAACGACATACAAAATACTGAGAGGAATTGACAAGGTGGACAAAGACAGGATGTTCCAGAGATTGGACACAGTAACAAGGGGACACAGTTGGAAATTGAAGACACAGATGAATCACAGGGATGTTAGGAAGTATTTCTTCAGCCACAGAGTAGTCAGTAAGTGGAATAGTTTGGGAAGCGATATAGTGGAGGCAGGATCCATACATAGCTTTAAGCAGAGGTATGATAAAGCTCACGGTTCAGGGAGAGTGACCTAGTAGCGATCAGTGAAGAGGCGGGGCCAGGAGCTCGGACTCGACCCCCGCAACCTCAACTAGGTGAGTACTAGGTGAGTACACACACACACACACACACACACACACACACACACACACACACACACACACACACACACACACACACACACACACACACACACATATGCACAACAATACGAAAATGACATAGCGAAAGCCAAATTTGATCGGAAGCTGTTTTACAGCCACATCAGGTGGAAACAACAGTCAAAGACCAGGTAATCAGACTGAGGAAGGAAGGAAGGAAGGGAGATCACAAGAAACGACCGAGAAGTATGTGAAAAGCTCAACATGAGATTCAAAGAAGTGTTCACAGAGGAGACAGAAGGAACTCAAGAAAGACGGAGAGATGGGGTACACCACCAAGTGTTGGACACAATACATACAACCGAGGAAGAAGTGAAGAGGCTGCTAAGCGAGCTAGATACCTCAAAGGCGATGGGGTAGGATATCATCTCTCCATAGGTCCTGAGAGAGGGAGCAGAGGCGCTATGTGTACCGCTAACAACAATCTTCAACACATCTATCAAAACAGGGCGACTGCCTTAGGTATGGACGACAGCAAATGTAGTCCCATTTTTTAAGAGAAGAGACAGACACGAAGCATTAAACTACAGACCAGTGTCACTGACATGTATAGTATGTAAAGTCATGGAGACGATTAGCAAGAGAAGAGTGGTGAAGCACCTAGAAAGGAATTAGCTTATTAACGACATCCAGCATGGTTTCAGGGACGGGAAATCCTGTGTCACTAACCTACTGGAGTTCTAAGACAGGGTGACAGTAGTAAGACCAGAGAGAGTGAGAGAGCCAGGTGGGTACATTGCGTTTTCTTGGACTGTAAGAAAGGCGCTTGACACAGTTCCACACGAAAGATTGGTGCAAAAGCTGGAGGACCAGGCAGGGATAACAGGGAGGGCACTGCAGTGGATCAGGGAATACCTGTCAGGAAGACAACAGTGAGTCACGGTACGTGACTAGGTGTCAGAGTGGGCTTCTGTGACGAGCGGGGTTCAACAGGGGGTCAATCCTAGGACTAGTGCTGGTTCTGGTATATGCGAAAGGCATGACGGAAAGAATAGACTCAGAAGTGTCCCTGTTTGCAGATGATGTGAAGTTCATGAGAATTCAATCAGACGAGGGCCAGGTAGAACTACAAATGGATCTGGACAGGCTGCAGGCCTGGTTCAGAAACTGGCTCCTGGAGTTCAGCCCCACCAAGTGCGAAGTCATTAAGATTGGGGAAGGGCAAAAAAGACAGCAGACGGAGAACACTCTAGGGGGCCAAACAATACAAACCTCAATTGAGGAAATGGATCTTGGGGTGAGTATAACACCGGGCACATCTCCTGAGGTGCACATCAATCAAATAACTGCTTCAACATACGGGCGCCTAGCAAACCTAAGAATAGCATTCATAACGACATATAAAATACTGAGAGGAATCGACAAGGTGGACAGAGACAGGATGTTCCAGAGATGGGACACAGCAACAAGGGGTCACTGTTGGAAGGGATGTTAGGAAGTATTTCTTAAGTCACAGAGTTGTCAAGAAGTGAAATAGTCTGGGATGTGATGTACTGGAGGCAGGATCAATACATAGCTTTAAAAAAAAGAGGTATGATAAAGCTCATGGAGCAGGAAGAGTGACCTACTAGCAACCAGTGAAGATGTGGGGCCAGGAGCTGTGACTACCCTTGCAACGACAACTAGGTGAATACAACTAGGTGAGTACTACTACTAGTTGAGTACATACACTCACACTCACAGAGGCAGAATGGTTCAGAAATCGGAAATAAGAGCAAGAAAGCACAACTGGAAGTTGAAAACTCAGTTGAATCAAAAAGATGTTATGAAGTATTTTTTTAGCTTTAGAGTTGTCAGGAAGTGGAACACTCTACAGAGTGAAGTGGTAGAGGCGGGACCCACACATATCATTAAGAGATACGACAAGGCTCTTGTAATCAGGAGAAAGTGAACCTAGTAGTGACCAGTAAAGTGGCTGGGCCAGGAGCTGTGAATCGACCCTTAGAACCATATATAGGTGAATATACATACACTCAGACACACACCTTCGCAGGCAAGGCGGAAGAGAGAAAGACCACTGAAACTGAGTACAAAGACATCAAAATAATAGAACTGTGATCATGAATGGAAGTAGATGTGAGGAAGGGATGATACCAGATACAACACAACAGGTGGATAGTCAGAAGGAAGGGATGATACCAGATACAACACAGCAGGTGGAGAGTCAGAAATAAGGGATGATACCAGATACAACACAACAGGTGGATAGTCAGAAGGAAGGGATGATACCAGATACAACACAGGTGGAGAGTCAGAAGGAAGGGATGATACCAGATGCAACACAACGGGTGGTGAGTCAGAAGGAAGGGATGGTACCAGATACAACACAACAGGTGGAGAGTCAGAAGGAAGAGATGATACCAGATACAACACACAATAGGTGGAGAGTCAGAAGGAAGGGATGGTACCAGATACAGCACAACAGGTGGAGAGTCAGAAGGAAGAGATGATACCAGATACAACACAACAGGTGGAGAGTCAGAAGGAAGGGATGATACCAGATACAACACAACGGGTGGTGAGTCAGAAGGAAGGGATGGTGCCAGATACAACACAACGGGTGGTGAGTCAGAAGGAAGGGATGGTACCAGATACAACACAACGGGTGGTGAGTCAGAAGGAAGGGATGGTACCAGATACAACACAACAGGTGGAGATTCAGAAGGAAGGGATGATACCAGATACAACACAACAGGTGGAGAGTCAGAAGGAAGGGATTATACCAGATACAACACAAAAGGTGGAGAGTCAGAAGGAAGGGACGGTACCAGATACAACACAACAGGTGGAGAGTCAGAAGGAAGGGATGGTACCAGATACAACACAACAGGTGGAGAGTCAGAAGGAAGGGATGATACCAGATACAACACAACAGGTGGAGAGTCAGAAGGAAGGGATGATACCAGATACAACACAACAGGTGGAGAGTCAGAAGGAAGGGATGATACCAGATACAACACAACAGGTGGAGAGTCAGAAGGAAGGGATGATACCAGATACAATACAACAGGTGGAGAGTTAGAAGGAAGGGATGATACCAGATACAACACAACAGGTGGAGAGTCAGAAGGAAGGGATGGGACCAGATGCAACACAACAGGTGGAGAGTCAGAAGGAAGGGATGATACCAGATACAACACAACAGGTGGAGAGTCAGAAGGAAGGGATGATACCAGATACAATACAACAGGTGGAGAGTTAGAAGGAAGGGATGGTACCAGATACAACACAACAGGTGGAGAGTCAGAAGGAAGGGATGATACCAGATACAACACAACAAGTGGAGAGTCAGAAGGAAGGTATGATACCAGATACAGCACAACAGGTGGAGAGTAAGAAGGAAGGGATGGTACCAGATACAACACAACAGGTGGAGTGTGAAGGCTTACTCAGCCCTGTAACAACTTCAGACAGTATTACCAAGGCTGGCTCCTCCTCAGGAAAATTAATGTATAGAAAAAGAATAAAAACTGACAAACATAAACACTTTATTATTTAGAAAATATAAAATATAAAACACTTAAATATGAGTTATTAATCCTACATTAAAGAAAATGAAAAATGAAAAATATAAATGATAACTGAATTCAACGCTAATATAAATAGAACTTGTGTGTCTGGTGTTGGTGACACTGCGTGTGATTGAAATCGTAGCCGTTGCTGATGATGTGGATGGGGGGTCGCAGGAGTTGGTGACAGCCCACTGGCTCGTTCTTGTGGCAGTAAATAATCTCTCCCGATGACAGGAAATCAGGTTTTGTACCACCGCAACGATGAGGGATTACGTCCCGATTCTTCATACATATGCACAGGCAATTAAATACAACAGGGGACGTCTCCAGGACATTAGTCCGTCTCCTTCAATTCTACTCGTTGATTGGCAGGTGACCCTCTCTGTCATCCAAGCTGGAAAGATAGACAGGTTACCCACTGCTTAAGAAATCACTTGCCATGATAAGTACAATACCTAAAAGATGTGGTGATTATTACAACAGTCAACCTAGAGCAAGACTGAAAGGACTACGTTTATTATTGGTCAAAAGTGAAGCTTTCAACCAATAAATCCACTAGAATACAAGGCAGGCATGTACTTACAGTAGTGCTGGGAGCTGTGAGTCTAGTGATTACTGTCTGGACCGGAGCCCCACATGTCACCTTTTGGGGGAAAGGGGAAGAAGGAGGGGAAGGGATAGCGGGAGCTAGACTGACCCTACCTTAACAAGCAGCCGGCAATCAAACTATCAGTTTCGGGGTGGGGGAAAAATGGCGGGAATAGCGGGAGCTAGACTTGCCTTACCTTAACAAGTAGCCGGCAAGCAAACTATCACTTTCGGGGAGGGGGAAAAAGGGGGGGGGGATAGCCGGAGCTGGACTTACCCTACCTTAACAAGTAGCCGGCAATGAAACTATTGTTACTATATCGCTACTCCTATCTATTGAACTTTTCCCTCACACTCCCCCATACCAAGACTTATAGTCAAGGAGTATAAGAAGAATAGGCGAGAAAAAAGTTCTAACATGTGGAAGTCGCGTAAGGCAACAAATCTTTTACTGACTGTCACGACTTAACCAGTCAGAGAAATAATTGGATGAACCATTGATATACTCAATATGAAACTTAAAAGCCTTGAGTGCCAATGTCCACCTCAAGAGGCGACTGTTGGTTCCCTTAAAAGTTTCTAGGTATATCAAAGGTTTGTGGTCCGTTTCTAAAATGAATTCTTTTCCCAGCAAATAAAATTTAAGTTTGGAGATACCCCACACAAGGGCTAAACATTCCTTTTCTATTGTGGAGTATCTCGTTTCTGTGGGAAGGAGTTTCCGGCTTAGGAAGCATACAGGGAAGGGAGTACCATCATGGTATTGTAATAACACCGCACCTAAGCCAGTATTGGAGGCATCAGTTCTTAAGCAAAATGTTTTATTAATATCTGGAATCTTAAGTATAGGGTCTTTCGAAAAGATACTTTTAATCTCATTAAACTTTTCCCGAGCTACGTCGGAAAGTTCAAGAGGTTCCTTCACAGACTTTTTAAGGAAGTCGGATAAGATGCCTGTAAGATCAGTAAGGTTTGGGATAAACCGTGTATAAAATTTACAGAACCAAGAAAGCTACGCATGAGCTTGTTGGTTCAGGGGAATTTAAATTCTAATAAAGCTTTGATCTTACTGGGGAGAGGCTACAGAGAGTTATTAGAAAGTATCAGTCCAAGATATCTAATCTTGTTATACCCAAGGAAGCATTTCTTCGGCTTGGCAGTGAGGCCATGTGAGCGTAACCTACGTAAAACTGATGTTAATGTTTGGATATGCTCGCCCCACGTGGATGTCATTACGTAAATGTTATCAAAATAAACTGAAACATTTGGCATATTACCCAAGACCTTTCTCATCAGTCTCACGTAGGTTGCACAGGCAGTTACCAAACCGAAGGGCATAGTTCTACATTGCATCAGTCCTTGGTGTGTAGGAAAAGCGGTGTACTGCTTAGAAGAAGGATCTAACATTACTTGATGATATGCCTGCGCAAAATCAATCTCTGAAAAGAAGGAAGAGTCATAAAATTTGTGTAGATCGCTATCTATTAAAGGCATAGGCTCAGCATCCAACCGAGTTATAGCATTAAGGCCTCTGAAGTCAATAGCAAGTCTATATGAATTATCCTCCTTCTTAACCATGACTACTGGTGAGCAATATGCAGATACTGAAGGTTCAATGATCTTTAGTTTTAATAATTTGTCTACCTCTCGGTCAAATGCATCCCTAAGGTGAACTGGAACTGGGTATAATTTTCGTTTGATAGGATTGTCCGTCACTAAGTCAAACTTATGGACTACCGTGGAGGTAACACCTGGAATATCAGTAAAGACGTCTGAAAAGTTACTCACACGTTGAAGTAGTTCATGTCTCTTATGGTCATCCAAAGATTCATTAATATTAATGTTGGTTGCGCCCGAGTGGTCAAGAATCACCAAGTCATGTAGTTCTTCATCATAGTGTCAATTACGCACACCTTACATTCTTCAGTTGTCGTATCAAGTTCGTGTGGAAAAACTAAGTCAAAGTTATTAAGGCAGTTAACCGAATTTCTTCGGTAATATTTCTTAAGGATGTTGATATGATAAAGCTTAGGTTTCCCCTTGACTTCTATGAGGTAGTCAACTTTCCCACAAATTTTTAGTACTGTATATGGACCTTTCCATGCTACTAATAATTTATTTGACTTGATAGGCAAAAGTACAAGAACTTCATCCCGTACTTTAAAACTTCTCCTCTGACTTTTGGAATCAAAATAGGTTTTGTACTGGTCCATTGACAAGCTTAGGTTTTTCGAAACTATGTCAGAGGTCTCCTCAAGTTTGGATCTAAGGTCAAGGAGAAACTGGTAAGAAGACTGAACCTCAGCACTCACCTCCTCATTAGTCCATAAGTCATGAAGGATGGACAATGGGCCTCTGGCCTGTCTACCATAGAGAAGTTCAAAAGGTGAAAACCCCAAAGAGTCACTGGGAACTTCCCTCATGGCAAACAAAGCACAGGGTAGGTAACGATGCTACTCCTTAGGTTTAAGGGAGCAAAGTTTCCTTAAAATGGACTTGAGAATCGAATGCTGGCGCTCAATCCTCCCATTACAGCTGGGATGATAGGGTGTTGTGGAGAGAGGCTTCACTCCCAGAAGTTGGTATAGATGTTGCATTAAGTCAGATGTGAATTGTGTCCCACGGTCAGACAAAATTTCTCTAGGGATGCCCACTCTGGAAAAGATGGACAAAAGGGCTTCAGCCACCTCTGTAGTAGTTATGGTCTTTAAGGGTATGGCTTCAGGGAAACTCGAAGCATAATCAACTAATGTTAATATATATTTATGTCCTCCAGATGAAAGTGGAGATAAAGGACCAACGATGTCAATAGCTACTCTTTCGAAAGGTACCGTAAAGACTGTGGCATTTTGACCATAGGTACTCGTACCTCGGGAGGATGACAGTTGGCAAACTTTACACGATCTATAATAGGTAGTGATATCTGAGGACATTTTTGGCCAAAAATAGGTTTCCCTAATTTTATTTAAGGTTTTACGATGCGAGAAATGTCCGGCCACTGGCAGGTCATGAGTCATTTTAAGGAACAGTCTCTCTGCATTGACTTGGAACAACTAAGATGGAATAGTCTATCTCATCTGAATTTAATTTGAATACTGAATTGTACAAGATACCGTTTATATATTCAAATTTATATGAAAAGTTTTTCCTTTGGATAACTTGATTTTGTTTAGCGTCATTATGGCAATTACGTTGTAAATTGACAAAGGAGTCCTTCGATATCTCTAAAGGCTTAAAGTCAGGGAAAATCAAAGGATGGATAGTAGGAGAAGCCTGGGCTTTGGTCTGAGCCCTAGTCAAGACATTTATGGTATCAGAGGTGATATCTTCACTTTCATCTAACAAGTGAACCGGTGATCCTACTACCTCGCTTTCGAGAGTAGCATCACTGGTTTTTAATACCACATGAATCTTACGAGACATTGTCTCATCTGAACTTTCGAGGGGCTTCTCCGACTCTACAGGAAGAGGATCTGAAACACTTATGTCCATCTTCGGTGATGAAAGGTCAACCTCAGAAGGAAGAATGGCACCTTTTACATTACCTATTAGTACGGAGCAAGAAGTGATGGGAGCTAGTACGGCTTCAGACCAACCTGTGAACCATTTAGACCTAATGTAACAACGGATGGTAGGAAAAGTGTCTGTACGGCCCAAGTAGTCTGAAAGTATAGCAGAGGAATGAGTTTCTTCAAGGTTAGGGAACAGCTTATCAGAAATGACTATACATGTACATCTAGTTTCTCATAAAATGGTAGATACATTAAGTCCATTAACTGTTCCTGAACAGAAGGGTGCTTGGTCATTACAGTCTTTAAAACATCTTCCAACTTTTTGGACCTTCTTAGAAGGACAATCTGGATGTTTATGTCCCTTAACACCACACAAATGACAAACAGGAATAAAAGAAGTCATTTTACTTTCCACTAGAGGCTTTGATTTCTTAAGGTCTGATGAACCCTTGCCCTTAGGGTTCGATCCCTTTAGGTCTTTATAGGAATTGTGAGCCTCAGCATACAGGTCAGCAGCCTCAGCAACTTCCTCAGCTTTAATCAGGTTACGTTCTCTAATGAATGTTTGTATCTGGTGAGGAAGAGCTGTCAGGAACTGGTCAGCAACCATGAAGTCTCTAAGAGACTCATAACTGTGATCAATTCCTGAACTCTCTATCCAAAAGTCGAACAAACGAAAGAGTGTTACCTGTAACTGTTGAAAGTTCTGGCCAGGCTGTAAGGTGGCATACCTGAAATCTTTCCTATAAAAATTTGTGTTTTTTTGATATGCTTTAAGGATTGCCTTCTTCAGTAGGTTATAATTACATATGATATCCTGCGACAAAGTTGTATAGATATTCAAAGCGGTACCAGAAAATAACATTCCTAACCTAGTAGCCCAGGTGTCAGCAGGCCATTCACAGAGGGTAGTGGTATTTTCAAACCTGATAATGTATGAAGTTATGTCTTCCCCCTCTGTGAAGGGAGGTAAATTAGGTGTTGGAATATGTGCACTAGCTGCATGATATTCAATTACTACTTCCTCTAATTGTTGTTGTGCAAGAGTTAACTTTTTATTCTATAATTCAAGGCGAGCTTTTTCGAGCTCGCGATCCTTTTCTATCTCTATTAACTCAAGTTCTCTATCTTTTTTCTCACGTTCTCTAGCTTTTTCCTCAACTTCTCTATCCTTTGCTCTTTCCTCAAGTTCTCTTATTTTAGCCTGTTCCTCACGTATTTTAGCCTGTTCCTCACGTATTTTAGCCTGTTCCTCACGTTCTCTAGCTCTTTCTTCACGATCAAGACTATCACGCTCCTTTTTGCCTTCTCTTTCTCTTTCTAACCGTCTTTCTTGGATTTCTCTCTCAATTCTCTCTCTCTCCTTTTTCTCTTCTCTTTCCCTTTCTAACTGTCTCTCTTCTCTCTCAATTCTCTCTCTTTCAAGTCTTTCCTGGATCTTAGCACTAATGAAAGATTCTAAATTTTTCCCTGTTATTCCTAACTTACTTCCAGCGTTCATCCAAAGCTGGTATTCATCCATACTTGCAAGAATAACTTAAACTACCAAGGGGAAATGAAACGGGTATTAAAAAAAACAGAGGGTTGAATTCCTGCTCCGCTCAAACTGTAAATAAACCAGAGGGCTCGATCCCTACTTCAATTAAACAATATGTATTGATTAAAACGAAGGGTTCTATGCTGGCTCCGAGCAAACAGTAAGTAGAATGGGGTCACTTGACCATCCAATCTTCTCACCAACAAATCAAGAGTGTCCTATGACAGTTCCCTTGATATAATAAAGAGCTTAATGAAACAAATTGTCACTGGAAAATCTCGGGTCCCTAGAGTCTAATCCTCCAAAGTGTTTCATGCTCACACAAAAATAGATGGCAGAATTAACTAGTATTCCTGCCTTGACTTTACTTACAGTAAATTGAGACTATAATAATCACCAAATCTTTTAAATACCTGTACTGTAGTCATACCATAGAGAATGATTATTCATGGCTGGTGGTAACCGTCTGTGGTATGCGGCGTTGAAGTTCCAATGGTAGATTCGAGATGGAGTTGAATCTTGATTCAGTAGAGTTGATCCTGGCAAGGTCGCCACTTGTGAAGGCTTACCCAGCCCTGTAACAACTTCAGACAGTATTACCAAGGGTGGCTCCTCCTCAGGTAAATTAATGTATAGAAAAAGAATAAAAACTGACAAACATAACACTTTATTATTTAGAAAATATAAAATATAAAACACTTAAATATGAATTATTAATCCTACATTAAAGAAAATGAAAAATGAAAAATATAAATGATAACTGAATTCAACGCTAATATAAATAGAACTTGGGTGTCTGGTGTTGGTGACACTGCGTGTGGTTGAAATCGTAGCCGTTGCTGATGATGTGGGGGGGGAGGGGGGTCGCAGGTGTTGGTGACAACCCACCGGCTCGTTCTTGTGGCAGTAAATAATCTCTCCCAATGACAGGAAATCAGGTTTTGTCCCCGTGCAATGATGAGGGATTACGTCCTGATTCCTCTTACATATGCACAGGTAAGTAAATACAACAGGGGACGTCTTCAGGACATTAGTCCATCTCCTTCAATTCTACTCGTTGATTGGCAGGTGACCCTCTCTGTCATCCAAGCTGGAAAGATATACAGGTTACCCACTGCTTAAGAAATCACTCTCCATGATAAGTACAATACCTAAAAGATGTGGTGATTATTACAACAGTCAACCTAGAGCAAGCCTGAAAGGACTAAGTTTATTATTGGTCAAAAGTGAAGCTTTCAACCAATAAATCCACTAGAATACAAGGCAGGCATGTACTTACAGTAGTGCTGGGAGCTGTGAGTCTAGTGATTACTATTTGGACCGGAGCCCCACACGTCACCTTTCGGGGGGAGGGGGAAGAAGGAGGGGAAGGGATAGCCGGAGCTAGACTGACCCTACCTTAACAAGCAGCTGGCAATCAAACTATCAGTTTCGGGGTGGGGGGAAAAAAGGCGGGAATAGCGGGAGCTAGACTTGCCTTACCTTAACAAGTAGCCGGCAAGCAAACTATCACTTTCGGGGAGGGGGAAAAAGGGGGGGGGGGATAGCGAGAGCTGGACTTACCCTACCTTAACAAGTAGCCGGCAATGAAACTATTGTTACTATATCGCTACTCCTATCTATTGAACTTTTCCCTCACATGGAGAGTCAGAAGGAAGGGATGGTACTAGATACAACACAACAGGTGGAGAGTCAGAAGGAAGGGATGGTACCAGATACAACACAACAGGTGGAGAGTCAGAAGGAAGGGATGATACCAGATACAACACAACAGGTGGAGAGTCAGAAGAAAGGGATGGTACCAGATACAACACAACAGGTTGAGAGTGATAAGGAAGGGATGGTACCAGATACAACACAACAGGTGGAGAGTCAGAAGGAAGGGATGGTACCAGATACAACACAACAGGTGGAGAGTCAGTAGGAAGGGATGGTACCAGATACAACACAACAGGTGGATAGTCAGAAGGAAGGGCAGCAGGAGTGAGAAAAACACTTGTGGACATGATCTGAGGAATCCGGTAGGTGAAAGATATTATATTTATATATTAGGTAAAATTGGTCAATTAGCAAGAACTCATTTAAAATTAAGTCCTTTGTAAAATTTTCTCTTATACGATTAAAGATGTATTTTTTCATTTATGTTTATGTAAAAATTAATAATTTTGTAACAAAAGAACCTTAGAAAACTTATCTAACCTTATCATAGCGAGCGCAATTTAATTTAGCCTAATCCAACTAAATATATTTTAGATATGTTTACAATAATTTAATAATAAACAATCACAGTGGAATATAATTTTTTTTTCGTTAGGTTCAGAATGATTTTTGCGAAATTATCATATACAAAAATTTCGCTTGCATTATTCGGCAAGAGCGTTGCTATTTAAGCCAAAATCGCAAGTTTTACCTATTCGGCACAACATATATATTTTATTTATTTTTATTAACACATCGGCCATCTTCCACCAAGGCAGGGTGACCCGAAAAAGAAAAAAAATCACCATCATTCACTTCATCATTGTCTTGTCAGAGGCACGCTTACATTACAATTATAAAACTGCAACATTAACACCCCTCCTCCGGAGTGTCGACACTGTACTTCCCATCTCCAGGACTCAAGGCCGACCTGCCGGTTTCCCTGAATCCTTTCATAACTCTTACCTCGCTCGTACTCCAACAACACACCAAGTCCTAAAAACCAATTGTCTCCATTCGCTCCTATTTAACACGCTCACGCATGCTTGCTGGAAGTCCAAGCCCCTTGCACACAAAACCTCCTTTACCTCCTCCATCCAACCTTTCCTAGGCAGATCCCTACCCCGCCTTCCCTCCACTACAGATTTTTACACTCTCGAAGTCATTCAATTTTGTTCCACCCTCTCTACATTTCTGAACCACCTCAACAACTCCTCAGCCCTCTGGATAATAGTTTTGGTAATCCCGCACCTCCTCCTAAATTCCAAACTACGATTCTCTGCATTATATTCACATCAAACATTGTCCTCAGAAATGACATATCCACTGCCTAAAGCCTTCTCCTTGTTGCAACATTCACCACCAATGCTTTACACCCATGTAAGAGCGTTGTTATAACTATACTCTCGTACATTCTTCCCTTTGTTTCCATGTACAAAGTCTTTTCTCTCTAAAGACTCCTCAGTGTACCACTCACCTTTTTCCCCTCATCAATTCTATGATCCATCTAATCTTTCATAGACCCATCTGCTGACACGTCCACCCCTAAATATCTGAATACATTCATCCACTCCATACTCGTCCTCCAGTTTGATATCCAGTCTTTCGTTACCTATTTATTTATTTTTTTTGTTTTCCTCATCATCTTACTCTTTTCCATATTCACTTTTAATTTTCTTCTTTTACATATCCTACCAAACTCATCCACCAAACGCACAGTGTCATCAGGAAAGAGCAACGGTGACAACTCCCACTTTGTGTGAGATTCTTTATCTTTTAACCCCAAACCTCTTGCCAACACCCGAGCATTCACTTCTCTTACAACGCCATCTATAAATATATTGAACAACTATGGTGACATCACACATACTTCTCTAAGGCCTACTATTACTGGGAAATAATCTCCCTCTCTCCTACATACTCTAACCTGAGTCCTACTATCCTCGTATACTCTTCACTGCTTTCAGTAACCTACAACCCATTCCATACATTTGCAACATCTGCCACATTGCCCCTCTATCCACCCTGTCATTCGCCATTTCCACATACATGAATACCACAAAAACCTCTTTACCCTTATCTAAATACTGTTTGCCTATATGCTTCACTGTAACATTTGGTCTACACAACCCATGCCTTTCCTAAAGCCTCCTTGTTCATCTACTATCCTACTCTTCATCTTGCTTTTAATTCTTTCAATAATAACTCTACCATACACTTTACCAGGTATACTCGACAGACTTATTCCCTATAACTTTTGCACTCTCTTTTGTCCCCTTCGCCTTTATACAGAGGAACAATGCATGCTCTCTGCCAATCCCTAGGTACCTTACCCTCTTCCATATATTTATTAAATAAAAGCACCAGTCACCCCAAAACTATATCCCCACCTGCTTTTAACATTTCTATCTTTATCCCATCAATCCTGGCTGCCTTACCCCCTTTCATTATACGCACTGCCTCACGAACTTCCCCCATACTCACAACTGGCTCTTCCTTACTCTTACAAGATGTTATTCCTCCTTGCCCTATACAAGCTTCCTTATCTTCATCATATATATATATATATATATATATATATATATATATATATATATATATATATATATATATATATATATATATATATATATATATATATATATGTCGTGCCGAATATGTAAAACTGGTCAATTAGCAAGAACTCATTTAAAATTAAGTCCTTTCTGAAATTTTCTCTTATACGTTTAAAGATATATTTTTTTCATTAATGTTAATGTAAAAATTTATAATTTTGCACCAAAAGAATCTTAGAAAACTTACCTAACCTTATTATAACAAGAACAATTTATTTTAGCCTAACCCAACTAAATATATTTTAGATTCGTTTACAATAATTTAATACTAAACAAACACAGTGAAATATATTTTTTTCGTTAGGTTCAGAATGATTTTTGCGATATTATTGCATACACAAATTTTCGCTTGTCCTATATGGCAAGATGAGCGTTGCTATTTAAGCCAAGATCGCAAGTTCTGCCTATTCGGCACGATATACATATATATATATATATATATATATATATATATATATATATATATATATATATATATATATATATATATATATATATATATATATATATATATATATATATATATATATATGTCGTGCCGAATAGGCAGAACTTGCCATCTTAGCTTAAATAGCATCGCCCATCTTGCCATATAGGACAAGTGAAAATTTGTGTATGCAATAATTTCGCCAAAATCATCCTGAACCTAACGAAAAAAAAATATTTGATTGTGTTTGTTTGGTACTAAATTATTGTAAACGTATTTAAAATATATTCAGTTGGGTTAGGCTAAAATAAATTGCACTTGTTATAATAAGGTTAGGTAAGTTTTCTAAGATTCTTTTGGTCCAAAATTATAAATTTTTACATTAATATTGATGAGAAAAATATATCTTTAAACGTATAAGAGAAAATTTCAGAAAGGACTTAATTTTAAATGAGTTCTTGCTAATTGACCTGTTTTACATATTCGGCACGACATATATATATATATATATATATATATATATATATATATATATATATATATATATATATATATATATATATATATATATATATATATATGTCGTGCCGAATATGTAAAACTGGTCAATTAGCAAGAACTCATTTAAAGTTAAGTCCTTTCTGAAATTTTCTCTTTTACGTTTAAAGATATATTTTTTCCATTAATGTTGATGTAAAAATTTATAATTTTGCACCAAAAGAATCTTAGAAAACTTACCTAACCTTATTATAACAAGAACAACTTATTTTAGCCTAACCCAACTAAATATATTTTAGATTTGTTTACAATAATTTAATACTAAACGAACACGGTGAAATATATTTTTTTTCGTTAGGTTCAGAATGATTTCGGCGAAATTATTGCATATACAAATTTTCACTTGTCCTACATGGCAAGATGAGCATTGCTATTTAAGCCAAGATGGCAAGTTCTGCCTATTCGGCACGACATATATATATATATATATATATATATATATATATATATATATATATATAGATATATATATATATATATATATATATATATAGGTATATATATGTAGATATATATATATATATATATATATATATATATATATATATATATATATATATATATATGTCGTGCCGAATAGGCAGAATTTGCAATCTTGGCTTAAATAGCAACGCTCATCTTGCCATATAGGACAAGTGAAAATTTGTGTATGCAATAATTTCGTCAAAATCATTCTGAACCTAACGAAAAAAATATATTTCACTGTGTTTGTTTAGTATTAAATTACTGTAAACAAATCTAAAATATATTTAGTTGGGTTAGTCTAAAATAAATTGTTCTTGTTATAATAAGGTTAGGTAAGTTTTCTACGATTCTTTTGGTGCAAAATTAAAATTTTTTACATTAACATTAATGAAAAAAATATATCTTTAAACGTATAAGAGAAAATTTTAGAACGGACTTAATTTTAAATGAGTTCTTGCTAATTGACCAGTTTTACATATTCGGCACGACATATATATATATATATATATATATATATATATATATATATATATATATATATATATATATATATATATATATATATATATATATGTATATATATATAAATATATATATATATATATATATATATATATATATATATATATATATATATATATATATATATATATATATATATATATATATATATATGTCGTGCCGAATAGGCAGAACTTGCGATCTTGGCTTAAATAGCAACGCTCGTCTTGCCATATAGGACAAGTGAAAATTTTTGTATGCAATAATTTCGCCAAAATCATTCTGAACCTAACGAAAAAAAATATATTTGATTGTGTTTGTTTAGCACTAAATTACTGTAAACGTATTTAAAATATATTTAGTTGGGTTAGGCTAAAATAAATTGCTTTTGTTATAATAAGGTTAGGTAAGTTTTCTAAGATTCTTTTGGTGCAAAATTAAAAAATTTTACATTAACATTAATGAAAAAAATATATCTTTAAACGTATAAGAGAAAATTTCAGAAAGGACTTAATTTTAAATGAGTTCTTGCTAATTGACCAGTTTTACATATTCGGCACGACACACACACACACACACACATATATATATATATATATATATATATATATATATATATATATATATATATATATATATATATATATATATATATATATATATATATATATATATATATATATATATATATATATATATATAGAGAGAGAGAGAGAGAGAGAGAGAGAGAGAGAGAGAGAGATACCATGCCTAACCCTTCTAGGGTAGGGTAGGTGCCTGAGTCCGAGCCTTTAGCTCATAAGACTGTCATTCCCATTTTCCCCCTTGAGGCCGGGATGGCAGACCAGAGAGGCCTAGCTTGTGGCTAGGCCTGGGGACAGTTGGTCCCAAAGATGAGGAGGTACTTGTGCCTCCTCCCATGGGAGACTTAGGTCTCAGACACTCCCTAAAGAGGGAGCCAAGGCCGGGCCACCACTTGGAAAAGGCCCGGGCAGGGAGAATACCGGCTAATCTTTAATAACAATAATAATAATAATAATAATAATATATATATATATATATATATATATATATATATATATATATATATATAAATATAGAGAGAGAGATATGTATATGTGGAATGCAACGAAGGAAGTAATAACGAAAGACGTTGTACATGATTGGTATTCAATACCGACAACATGAAGAATTAAACACATGTGCAACATCTGGGTATCTATAATTTGCAGACGTTTCGCCATCCAGTGACTTTATCAATGCAATACAAGGACATAATATGAAGACAGTAGGAATATATGGAAAAGACGAAGTAATCAGTCGCTCAGCCTAGGAGTAGGTGACGATCACCGTAGTCTTGAAGAATCTGAAACACAGCAGGAAGACTGACGTTTATAAACTGGCATCAGATGATGAAGGTGCAGCAGGATAATGAACTCTGCAGGAGCGCGCTGATCAACACTCATTCTCCTGCCAGTGATGATATTATAACACTTTAGGGTAAGTTTGCAGTGCTAATTCCGAATGTCAGCAGTTTATCTTAATTATGGTGTCCCATTGAAAAACATAAAAGATGTAAAAAATATATTGATCAGGCAGGGCTAACTTACAAATCGGAATGAAGTTATTTTTTAGATCATGCAAACGTCAAATCATATAATATATACTAGCACCTCAATCTAGATAATAACAGGTTAACAGTAATATATTTTAGATACCGCTAATTACTGTAAATGAAAATGTTGTTTATACGATTTTCTTCTATGTTGGTCATCAGCACAGGTTTATTGAGTAACTGGAAGAAATGCGCACTGGTTACACTTGTTCAATAAGACACATTTCAAGCTTCTAATGGAGCTGTCTGTAAACAGCCGTCAGTCTCCTGGTCGATATTCAAGTCCCATTCGAAGAAGAAGTCCAGTGATTTTACTGCAGTATACAAGTTCTTCATCTTGGCTGAAGTAAGGAAGTAGTTCAACCTGTCTTGTCTGATAAACTGTTATTTTAACGTCTTGCTGTAGACAGTTCTTTTCTTTTAATCTGAATGCTAAAAGTTCAGACGTTCGTTTTAACAGACTGAGATCACGTATCAGACCACAAAGTTCTTCTTGGGAGAACTGCTGTGTTGAAATGCTATCACCTGTGTTACATTCTATGTCCTGTGTTTCTTCTACATCTAACAACAGATGGTCAGTGTTGTAAACACTGGTATGGGAACGTCATCACTGTGTGGCACAGGTCTCCTTGCTGACTCCAATCAGGATATTCCCACTTGACTTTCTTGTATCGATTGAAGCCTTTTGCGTTCCCCATACAAAAATAAAAATCGTCGTGGTGGTTTTACGTATCTCCACACCATAGACACACCCAAGTTTAAACTTTACCTATACCTATTTTTCCACTGTCATCATCATTCTCCACAGGTTTTACAAACCATATAGGAACCCCAAGACTTGACTTGTTCCCCAAGCAACACTCCAAAATAAGCAAGATAAGCTTGTTTTACAAAATCTGTGATATTTTTTGCTTTTTTTGCTAAGAGTATTCTCCACAAATGTAGCAAAATGTGGGATTGTTTAAGCAGACTCTTCGTGAAGAATTCATGTTTACCTGGAAAAAATAACAAAATGATGGTCACGTGGTCGTTGTTAACATAGTTCCTTTCGTTAAATATTAAGTTATTTAAAACTAAAACTCCAATCTTTATTAAAAGTGTCTGTATGTACAAATTGTCACTACATATACATATACACGGGCTATGGCCAAGTTCCCTGTTAACTGAGGGTAGGTATGCAGTATCTCAAACTAGAGCCAATTTAAAAAACCTTCTGCCGTTTTCCAATTCAGCAACATCAAAATACCCTAAATACCTACAAATATCTTTAACAAGAATTTTTTTTATTGACCATTGAATTAATTATTTACGGCCTTCACGATCCTGATGGGCTGATAACTGACTAGATACCTGGAGGTTACCTGGAGGTTATTCCGGGAATCAACTCCCCCGCGGCCCGGTCCATGACCAGGCCTCTCGGTGGATCAGGGCCTGATCAACCAGGCTGTTACTGCTGGCTGCACGCAGTCCAACGTATGAGCCACAGCCCGGCTGATCCGGCACTGACTTTAGGTATCTGTCCAGCTCTCTCTTGAAGGCAGCCAGGAGTTTATTGGTAATTCCCCTAATGCTTGATGGGAAGCTGTTGAACAGTCTTGTTCCCCGGACACTTACAGTGTTTTCTCTTAGTGTACCAATGGCTCCCCTACTTTTAATTGGGGGTATTTTACATCGCCTGCCCAGTCTTTTACTTTCGTAGGGAGTGATTTCTGTGTGCAGATTCGGGACCATTCCTTCCAGGATTTTCCAAGTGTAGATTAGGATATATATATCTCTCTCCTGAGTTCCAACGAGTACAAGGCAAGTGCTTCCAAGCGTTCCCAGTAGTTAAGGTGCTTGACAGAACTTATACGTGCAGTAAAGGATCTCTGTACACTCTCTAGATCTGCAATTTCACCTGCTTTGAATGGAGATGTTAATGTACAGCAGTATTCCAGTCTAGAGAGAACAAGTGATTTGAAAAGGATCATCATTGGCTTGGCATCTCTCGTTTTGAACGTTCTCATTATCCATCCTATCATTTTCTTTGCACTTGTGATCGTGGCACTGTTGTGATCCTTGAAAGTGAGATCCTCAGACATTACTACTCCCAGGTTTCTTACATTATTTTTCCGCTCAATTGTATGGCCAGAGTTTGTAGTATACTCTGTTCTAGTTATTATTCATAACAGAGTAGTTGGAATTTGTCCTCATTGAACATCATGTTTTCCGTTGCCCACTGGAAAACTTTGTTTATATCTTCAGAGAACGAAACATAGATTAATACAATCATTGATTACTCAGGTGGTGAGGCTGAGGTGGTGCTCCGTGTGGTAAATTCATAGAGAATTGAGAAATAAACGAAGAACCAAATATGACCGTCCTGACGCTTGCATCCGAAATGGCGCTATATCGTATGTTGAGATGGAAACTTTCTCGGGGAGGGAAGGGGCACATTTTGTTTAGAGAATAAAAAGAAACAGTCGTACTCCAGAAAAAGTAAGAAGAACCAGTGAACAAGGAGAGCAAGTGGATGTCATGTTTAGTGCCATAATGCCAAAGTTTTGCCTCAGATAAACGCCAAGACGAGAACCAAACAATAACTCAAATCCAAACCTCACTTCCCACTCTAGCACAATAACTCAAAACAAACCATATCCTACCCTCATCCTCCCACACAAACATCACCACAACTAACCTCCACCAACAACGCCATCATCCATCTCAACCATCCTGTTGTTCCCCACCTTCCATCACCCACATCCAGTGCAAGATTCGCCCTCACAACCAGTACCTATCATAACCACCAACTCACTCCTGCCTATACCTACGCCTTCCCTGATACTTGTGCAAGATCCAGGAGAACAGGAACCCGTGAAATCAAGAACTGTAGCAATAAATGACTCCAAGTTCACGGATGGAATAACAAATGCGGTCTTCTAAGGAGATCAGATATTGAGAATGGACACAGGGAACAGAGGAAGCACAGTAGTAGTATTGCTATCGGGAACCAGTTATGTGTTTTAGGTGAGTAGAATATATGATAAGAGGTTGACCGACTACATAACTGAGAGACTGGGAGACCCAAGGTGGTAACAGCAATGACGTACAACCTACCATTAAAGAAGATATCAAGGCAGGATTATGACAAAAAAGTCGTCTGTGGGCACGTTTGGAGACCTGGCTAGAAGATATCACCTGGACAATGCAAAAAAAGACAGGAAAAGAAATAATGCAAAGGAAAGCACAGTGTGAGCCCTTGGTATAAGGAGGCGACAGCTAAACGAGTAAGAGCGTGGAAGAAATATAGTAACCAAAGAATCAGAAACAGTGTCATGGAGTCCAAGGGGAAGAGTGAGCTGGTGTGTCCTGGACACAGTACACACAACAGGAAGAGAGGCGAAGAAAGTGCTGAGTTAGATACCTCAAAGACAAAGGGATCAAACAAAAAAGGGAGCCGAGAACTGCGTGAACTATTTGCAGCGGTCTTCAACAAGCCATTTGAAACAGGGTATAAACAGGAGGTCCGGAAAATATCGAATGAAGTTCCAGTATTTAAAAAAGGGACAGATATGACATATATAGTATGCAAGGTTATGGAAAAGATAATCCAAAGAGTTGTGGAGCACCTGGAAAGGAGAGAATTCATAAATGACAAACAATGGTTCTCTAGATGGTAAATCTTGTTTCACAAATTTCCTGAAGTTCTCTGTCAAGGTCAACTGAGTTACAATATTATGAAATACTGATCTTAATCACTGCATACTAGATACTCACAAATGAAATTCAAATAACGTCTTTGTGAACTCTCACTCAGCTGAGTTTCATAATCATTGAATTCAGATGATTGCAAAACTATAGCTACTGACCAGAATAATTTAGATTTAAGAATTCTGGAGATTTTACATATCAGAAAACTTAAACCAGGAATCAATAAAAGTGTTTCTTCAACTAATTTGTTTACTCTGACATAACTTTAGTATATTCCCTTCTTTGATGACTACACTTTTCTCTTGTTGCTTTTATATTAAATAATTTTATCTCTAATAACTTTTCTCGCTTAGTACATTATTTTAACTCTTCTCAGAAAATAACTATTTCATATGTCACATTCATACAACACCTTTGATCATGAGTAGTTTATTTTGGGATATTGTTGACAGTATTCTCTATTTTAATATAGTATAAACCTTGGTAATTGATACTGACAAAGTGGTTTAAAAAGACACATTAACAAACACTAGGATATATTTATAACACTTTACAGTAATGGCACATTGTCGTTTCTTACTTAAAAAGGTCGACAAATAATATCTATAGGCTGGGAGTGAGGTGTGATTGACATGTACTGACATGATGAAAGAACGAGTGAGGTTGTTTGAGACATGACGTAGAACATGAGGTCACGTGATTCCTGTCTTGTCACTCTTGTTGGGTTTAGTTTGGTTGACTATCACGTATGTCAGTGTTTTTTTTTTTTTGTTCCTAGAATCGTGCTCTAAAAACCGTACATCGGCGCTCAAAATTTGAAGCCAATCGCATGATGGCTTCTCAGCGGGCGAAACGAGTTAAAAAGGAAATAAAAAGAAAAGAAAAAAGGCAGTCAGCGTCTTGAAGATTACCATTCAGGGATACCTATGACGAGGTTCACAAGGGAAGTAACCTTAACATAGGGGATACCTATGACGAGGCTCACAAGGGAAGTAACCTTAACATAGGGGATACCTATGACGAGGTTCACAAGGGAAGTAACCTTAACATAGGGGATACCTATGACGAGGTTCACAAGGGAAGTAACCTTAACATAGGGGATACCTATGACGAGGCTCACAAGGGAAGTAACCTTAACATAGGGGATACCTATGACGAGGTTCACAAGGGAAGTAACCTTAACATAGGGGATACCTATGACGAGGCTCACAAGGGAAGTAACCTTAACATAGGGGATACCTATGACGAGGCTCACAAGGGAAGTAACCTTAACATAGGGGATACCTATGACGAGGTTCACAAGGGAAGTAACCTTAACATAGGGGATACCTATGACGAGGCTCACAAGGGAAGTAACCTAAACATAGGGGATACCTATGACGAGGTTCACAAGGGAAGTAACCTTAACATAGGGGATACCTATGACGAGGCTCACAAGGGAAGTAACCTTAACATAGGGGATACCTATGACGAGGTTCACAAGGGAAGTAACCTTAACATAGGGGATACCAATGACGAGGCTCACAAGGGAAGTAACCTTAACATAGGGGATACCTATGACGAGGTTCACAATGGAAGTAACCTTAACATAGGGGATACCTATGACGAGGCTCACAAGGGAAGGAACCTTAACATAGGGGATACCTATGACGAGGCTCACAAGGGAAGGAACCTTAACATAGGGGATACCTATGACGAGGTTCACAAGGGAAGGAACCTTAACATAAGGGATACCTATGACGAGGTTCACAATGGAAGTAACCTTAACATAGAGGATACCTATGACGAGGTTCACAAGGGAACGAACACTAACATAGGGGATACCTATGACGAGGCTCACAAGGGAAGTAACCTTAACATAGGGGATACCTATGACGAGGTTCACAAGGGAAGTAACCTTAACATAGGGGATACCTATGACGAGGCTCACAAGGGAAGTAACCTTAACATAGGGGATACCTATGACGAGGCTCACAAGGGAAGTAACCTTAACATAGGGGATACCTATGACGAGGTTCACAAGGGAAGTAACCTTAACATAGGGGATACCTATGACGAGGCTCACAAGGGAAGTAACCTTAACATAGGGGATACCTATGACGAGGTTCACAAGGGAAGTAACCTTAACATAGGGGATACCTATGACGAGGTTCACAAGGGAAGTAACCTTAACATAGGGGATACCTATGACGAGGTTCACAAGGGAAGTAACTTTAACATAGGGGATACCTATGACGAGGTTCACAAGGGAAGTAACCTTAACATAGGGGATACCTATGACGAGGTTCACAAGGGAAGTAACCTTAACATAGGGGATACCTATGACGAGGTTCACAAGGGAAGTAACCTTAACATAGGGGATACCTATGACGAGGTTCACAAGGGAAGTAACCTTAACATAGGGGATACCTATGACGAGGTTCACAAGGGAAGTAACCTTAACATAGGGGATACCTATGACGAGGTTCACAAGGGAAGTAACCTTAACATAGGGGATACCTATGACGAGGTTCACAAGGGAAGTAACCTTAACATAGGGGATACCTATGACGAGGTTCACAAGGGAAGTAACCTTAACATAGGGGATACCTATGACGAGGTTCACAAGGGAAGTAACCTTAACATAGGGGATACCTATGACGAGGTTCACAAGGGAAGTAACCTTAACATAGGGGATACCTATGACGAGGTTCACAAGGGAAGTAACCTTAACATAGGGGATACCTATGACGAGGTTCACAAGGGAAGGATCCTTAAAGAGAGGGAGAAGGAAAGACAACTTCTGCATTTACAGGTTTCCGGGTAGCGACTTTTGCTCTCATTTAATTTACATAAAAATGCCAATTTCTCAGATTTACATAAAGTGACCTCGAGATATTTTTTTTTCACTTTTTGCAAAAAAAAAAAAAAAAAAAAAAAAAAAAAAAAAAAAAAAAAAAAAAAAAAAAAAAAAAAAAAAAAAAAAAAAAAAAGCCTGCTGCACAGAAGGTGCCAGAAGTGAGCTACATTCGTTGGTACGCAGCTTCTCGGTTGAGAATTACAAATTTCAAATACTCATGAGAGGAATGAGTTTTCTGATTATGCTAAGGATAAAGAAATAGTATTGGTTGAATAAAAAATGTTTCTTGCGAGATATAGACAAAGATTCAGGAACTTGAAATTTCATGGTGGACATTCCTTAATTTACTTTACAAAGGAAAAAATTTTCTAGAACAGTTGTATTATGCACATTGTGTTGACTTTAGAAGTTATTCGGAGGAAAAAAGACTTGATACTTTTAAATTTGTTTTTTAATCACGTTAAAAAGTGCTAGCTAACAAAAAATAAGGAAAAGGTAATATCATTCTCATTCAGAGTTTTCTCACACTCATTATAAGCCTAATTCTATGCTTTGTGGTTATAAAAATAAGAGTGACCAGAATTTTGAGGGACAAATAAAGTAAGAAGTGACATTACAAGGCAAAGGTTCAATTAATTTTAATCCAGATAATTTTTCAGGTACCAGTTCTTAAGTTTATACTTGTATTATTTTGAAAAGAGGAGCCATGTCCAAACCTTTTTCCTGCGTCAGACTGCAGGATCAGGCAGCAGACAACCCTCCCCCCCCAGGTAACTACTGTTGCTGAGATATACACTCAGTAGTCTGTATCAAGTTTTCACATTGAGGAGAGGAGTTTTTGGACAGTCCACTGTCGCTTTACAAAAAGATGCGAGCAGTGTTGAGAATGTTGTCTTCACGAGATGGTTAGTGCACTTATGCTTTATTACTTTCTTTTGTGTTGCCAGTATCTGATGACACTTATACAGGAGCAGATATTTCATTGAAAGGTATTACAGGTTCTACAGAGAGGAAACCTGTACATAGATTGTTGGTATAGTCTGTCTACAGAACTGATTATCTGTCTGTATGTATTATGAAATTTCATTTGAAGGAATGAACCTTTCACTAGAAATTAATGTTTTAATCCGGTTGGTAAATGAATAACCTCTAGTGTGTAGAGAACCTGACTACAATATTTGGGTAAAGAGAGGAAGGGAAATTCTGAAGATCTTTTCTCGTATGTACTATTATAGAAAGTATTGTACGTGACATTGCTACAGTAATTAATCCTGATGATTCTCATAATGATTGTGAAGACTCTGTTTAGAGATTTTCAACAGCAGACAACGCTGAACAATGACGTTCCAGCAAGAATCGAGTCTGATCTGAGCAAGAGTCAAGGAAAGAGTACAAAAGATGTAGCTTTGCAGCGCAGCTAATTAATGCATAAAACTGAGATGACTCATTTAAATCCATAAGAGCTTCAGCTGTGTCTGAAGAATATTGACATTTAGATAAGTGATTACATTTCACAGAAGGAATTCCTATGAAGAAGTCCCCTTCGGTTGCCGTACCTGTGGAAAGGGCTACAGATTTGTCCTTAGACTATCTCGTTATATACCTATGGGTGGACACTTAAGTAAATCTAAGAGTGTTTATATATATATATATATATATATATATATATATATATATATATATATATATATATATATATATATATATATATATATATATATATATATATATATATATAAATATATCAAATAATTCTTTTGGCCTCGTTTGTGTGCTAAAATGAATTAAAGTCTAATCAAAGTATAAAACCTGACCCACTTCATCTCACTGCAGCAGCAGGTGAGCCTTTCTGTACAGAAAATCTGGTGGTGAACGTAGTTGGTCCACTCCCAGGGACCAGAAGAGGAAATAACTATTTACTAACAATTATTTGTTCTTCTTCCAGGTACCCTGAAGCAGTTCTTTTACTTAGTACTAAAGGCTCTGATGAAATTCCTTTCTCAAGTTGGCTTGCTATTTGAATTCCAAACATATCAAGCATTTAATTTTGCTTTAAATGTATTTCAGTCTATTTTAAGGAGTTTAGATGCAGAACCTTAATTTTCACAAGCTTATCACCATTTATGTCAGATGGTGGTGGAGTGTTTTCTTCACACTCTTTAGACTACATTACATGCCTTTTGTATAGTTCTAAAGGCTAGAATGTAGATGATTTCTTTTCTCTTATTTGCCGTCCCTTTTTTCTTGTTTGCTGTCCTTTTCTCTTGGTTTTAATCTTTGGAATTTGTTTACTGTCATCCCGCGAGGGGAACATTGACTGGGTGATGAAGGTGAGGCTTCCCCAGCTGGGTGATAAAGGTGAGGCTTCCCCAGCTGGGTGATGAAGGTGAGGCTTCCCCAGCTGGGTGATGAAGGTGAGGCTTCCCCAGCTGGGTGATAAAGGTGAGGCTTCCCCAGCTGGGTGATGAAGGTGAGGCTTCCCCAGCTGGGTGATAAAGGGGAGGCTTCCCCAGCTGGGTGATGAAGGAGAGGTTTCCCCCAGCTGGATGATGAAGGTGAGGCTTCCCCAGCTGGGTGATAAAGGTGAGGCTTCCCCAGCTGGGTGACAAAGATGAGGTTTCCCCAGCTGGGTGATGAAGGTGAGGTGTCCCCAGCTGGGTGATAAAAGTGAGACTTCCCCAGCTGGGTGATGAAGGTGAGGTTTCCCCAGCTGGATAATGAAGGTGAGGTTTCCCCAGCTGGGTGATGAAGGTGAGGCTTCCCCAGCTGGGTGATAAAGGTGAGGCTTCCCCAGCTGGGTGATAAAGGTGAGGCTTCCCCACCTGGACCATGCAGACACATCGCAGCCAGAGTACCATAAAACAGTGACACAAATATAAAGCTGTTTTTCAGTCTTTGCGTGTCGCGATGAAGTGTTAACTTTGAAGACAGTACGAGGACACACACTGAAATTATGATTTGATGAACCTTATTTTATCATGGAGAGAGTGTCTGACCTCAACTATGTTATGAAAAGGCCTGGAAGGCACAAATCGTAAAAAAAAAAAAACGTATATATCAATATGCTGAATAAAAAATCCATAACGTAGCAGGTGTTGCTGCTATTCATATTGATGGTAACAATTTCTTGGATGTTATAAGATCTGTAACAAAAGAGGTGTGTCTCTGTTATTCATTTATTTTTATATATAATGTTACAGTGTGTATGAAGGGACTTCGTGTACAGAGGGTTGGTGCTTTTCAGGATTTTCCTGATTTCTTTGGGTGTGCGCCAGAAGTAAATAATTTGCCACCTTACATGTGGACATTGGAAGAAAAGGTGAGGTTCCTCTAGTAGCATAACTTTAAAATGCCTAGTGGGAGTTAGTGGGCATCTCCTTTGCTTGATGGTTCCTGAACCTGATGGATCCATGCATACATGTACTGACTTTCGCCTAGTTCATGCAGTGGCAATTGGTGATGAATATCCTTTGCCATGCGTGGATAACGTGACGTTGTGGATGGGATTAGTTTGTAAGAAAATTGGAATTATTAAAAAACTATAAACAGATACCTAATACTCAAAGGACAAGTAAAATCTCAGCATTTCTCACGAGATGTACACGTTTTGGGGATATAAACTGGTGCCGCATACTCCAATATGGGCCTAACGTATACAGTGTACAAGGTTCTGAACGATTCCTTATTAAGATGGCGGAATGCTGTTTTTAGTTTTGCTAGGCACCCATATGCTGCAACAGTTATTTGGTTGATGTGTGCTTCAAGAGATGTGCTCGGTGTTATACTCACCCCAAGATCTTTTTTCTTGAGTGAGGTTTGTAGTCTCTAGCCCCTAGACTGTACTCCGTCTACGGTCTTCTTTGCCCTTACCCAATTTTCATGACTTTGCACTAGGTGGGGTTGAACTCCAGGAGCCAATTGCTGGACCAGGCCTGCAGCCTGTGTGTGTGTGAGTGTGTGTGTGTGTGTATGTGTGTGTGTGTGTGTGTGTGTGTGTGTGTGTGCGTGAGTGTGTGTGTGTGTGTGTGTGTGTGTGTGCGTGCGTGTGTGTGTGTGTGTGTGTGTGTGTGTGTGTGTGTGTGTGTGTGTGTGTGTGTGTACTCACCTATTTTACTCACCTATTTGTGGTTGCAGGGGTTGAGTCTTAGCTCCTGGCCCCGCCTCTTCACCGGTTGCTACTAGGCCCTCTCTCTTCCCGCTCCATGAGCTTTATCAAACCTCGTCTTAAAACTGTGTATGGTTCTTGCCTCCACTACGTCATTTTCTAGGCCTTACAACTCTATGACTGAAGAAATACTTCCTACTATCTCTCTGACTCATTTGTGTCTTCAACTTCCAATTGTGGCCTCTTGTTTCTGTGTCCCCTCCCTGGAACATCCTGTCTTTGTCCACCTTGTCTATTCCACGCAGTATTTTATATGTCGTTATCATGTCTCCCCTGACCCTCCTGTCCTCCAGTGTGGTCAGGCCGATTTCCCTTAATCTTTCTTCATAGGACATTCCCCTTAGCTCTGGAACTAACCTTGTCGCAAACCTTTGTACTTTCTCTAGTTTCTTGACGTGCTTTATCAAGTGCGGGTTCCAAACAGGTGCTGCATACTCCAGTATGGGCCTGACATACACGGTGTACAGTGTCTTGAATGATTCCTTACTAAGGTATCGGAATGCTGTTCTCAGGTTTGCCAGGCGCCCATATGCTGCAGCAGTTATCTGATTGATGTGTGCTTCCGGAGACATGCTCGGTGTTATACTCACCCCAAGATCTTTCTCCTTGAGTGAGGTTTGCAGTCTTTGGCCACCTAGCCTATATTCTGTCTGTGGTCTTCTGTGCCCTTCCCCTATCTTCATGACTTTGCATTTGGCAGGATTAAATTCGAGAAGCCATTTGCTGGACCAGGTGTCCAGTCTGTCCAGGTCTCTTTGAAGTCCTGCCTGGTCCTCATCAGATTTAATTCTCCTCATTAACTTCACATCATCTGCAAACAGGGACACTTCTGAGTCTAACCCTTCCGTCATGTCGTTCACATATACCAAAAATAGCACTGGTCCTAGGACCGACCCCTGTGGGACCCCGCTCGTCACAGGTGCCCACTGTGATACATCATTACGTACCATGACTCGTTGTTGCCTCCCTGTCAGGTATTCTCTGATCCATTGCAGTGCCCTTCCTGTTATATGCGCCTGATGCTCTAGCTTCTGCACTAATCTCTTGTGAGGAACTGTGTCAAAGGCCTTCTTGCAGTCCAAGAAGATGCAATCAACCCACCCCTCTCTCTCTTGTCTTACTTCTGTTATTTTATCATAAAACTCCAGAAGGTTTGTGACACAGGATTTGCCTTCCGTGAATCCGTGCTGGTTGGCATTTATACTCCTGTTCCGTTCCAGGTGCTCCACCACTCTCCTCCTGATAATCTTCTCCATAATTTTGCATACTATACACGTAAATGACACAGGTCTATAGTTTAGTGCCTCTTTTCTGTCTCCTTTTTTAAAAATGGGAACTACATTTGCCGTGTGTGTGTGTGTGTGTGTGTGTGTGTGTGTGTGTGTGTGTGTGTGTGTGTGTGTGTGTGCGTGCGTGTGTGTGTGTGTGTGTGCGTGTGTGTGTGTGAGTGTGTGTGTGTGTGTGTGTGTGTGTGTGTGTGTGTGTGCGTGCGTGTGTGTGTGTGTGTGTGTGTGTGTGTGTGTGTGTGTGTGTGTGTGTGTATGTGTGTTTGTGTGTGTGTGTGCGCGCACGTGTGCGTGTTCGTGTGTGTGTGTGTGTGTTTGTGCGTGTGTGCGTGTGTGCGTGTGTGCGTATTTGCGTGTGTGTGTGCGTGTTCGTGTGTGTGTGTGTGTGTGTGTACTCACCTAATTGTACTCACCTAATTGTCGTTGCAGGGGTCGAGACTCAGCTCCTGGCCTCGCCTCTTCACTGATCGCTACTGGGTCCTCTCTCTCTCTGCTTCCTGAGCTTTGTCATACCTCTTCTTAAAACTATGTATGGTTCCTGCCTCCACTACTTCACTTGCTAGGCTATTCCACTTGCTGACAACTCTATGACTGAAGAAATACTTCCTAACGTCCCTGTGACTCGTCTGAGTCTTCAGCTTCCAGTTGTGACCCCTTGTCCCTGTGTCCCCTCTCTGGAACATCCTATCTCTGTCCACCTTGTCTATTCCCCGCAGTATCTTGTATGTCGTTATCATGTCTCCCCTGACCCTTCTGTCCTCCAGTGTTGTCAGTCCGATTTCCCTTAACCTTTCCTCGTACGACATTCCCTTGAGCTCTGGGACTAGCCTTGTTGCAAACCTTTGTACTTTCTCTAACTTCTTGACGTGCTTGACCAGGTGTGGGTTCCAGACTGGTGCTGCATACTCCAGTATGGGCCTAACATACACAGTGTACAGTGTCTTGAACGATTCCTTATTAAGGTATCGGAACGCTATTCTCAGGTTTGCCAGGCGCCCGTATGCTGCAGCGGTTATTTGGTTGATGTGTGCCTCCGGTGATGTGCTCGGTGTTATGGTCACCCCAAGGTCTTTCTCCCTGAGTGAGGTCTGTGGTCTTTGTCCACCTAGCCTATACTCTGTCTGCGGTCTTCTTTGTCCTTCCCCAATCTTCATGACTTTGCATTTGGCTGGATTGAATTCGAGAAGCCAGTTACTGGACCTCATGTCCAGCCTGTTCAGGTCTCTTTGCAGTCCTGCCTCATCCTCGTCCGATTTAATTCTTCTCATCAACTTCACGTCATCTGCGGACAGGGACACTTCAGAGTCTATTCCTTCCATCATGTCGTTCACATATATCAAAAATAGCACTGGTCCTAGAAATGACCCCTGTGGGACCCCACTTGTAACTGGCGCCCACTGTGATACCTCTTCACGTACCATGACTCGTTGCTGCCTCCCTGTCAGGTATTCCCTTATCCATTGCAGTGCCCTCCCTTTTACATGCGCCTGATCCTCCAGCTTCTGCACTAATCTCTTGTGGGGAACTGTGTCAAAGGCCTTCCTGCAGTCTAGGAAAACGCAATCTACCCACCCCTCTCTCTCGTGTCTTACTTCTGTTACCTTGTCATAAAACTCCAGGAGGTTTGTGATACAAGATTTGCCTTCCATGAACCCATGCTGGTTTTCATTTATAATCTTGTTCCTTTCCAGGTGTTCGACCACTCTCCTCCAGATAATCTTCTCCAGGACTTTGCAGACAATACATGTCAGAGACACAGGTCTGTAGTTTAGTGCCTCGTTTCTGTTTCCTTTCTTAAATATGGGGACTACATTAGCTGTCTTCCATTTCTCAGGTAGTTGCCCAGTTTCAAGGGATGTGTTGAAGATTGTGGTTAGAGGCACGCACAGCATCTCTGCTCCTTCTCTAAGGACCCATGGGGAGATGTTGTCCGGTCCCATCGCCTTTGAGGTGTCAAGGTCACTTAAGAGCTTCTTCACCTCCTCCTCAGTTGTTCGTATGTCATCCAACACTTGTTGGTATATTCCCTCTTGATGTTCCCTTCTGTGCTGTCTTCCCACAGCCCTTCCTGTCTCTACTGTAAAAACTTCCTTAAATCTCCTATTCAGCTCCTCACATACCTCCTGATCATTTCTTGTGAGTTCTCCACCTTCTGTCCTTAATCTGATCACCTGGTCTTTGACTGTTGTCTTCCTCCTGATGTGTGTGTGTGTGTGTGTGTGTGTGTGTGTGTGTGTGTGTGTGTGTGTGTGTGTGTGTGTGTGTGTGTGTGTGTGTGTGTGTGTGTGTGTGTGTGTGTGTGTGTGTGTGTGTGTGTGTGTGTGTGTGTGTGTGTGTGTGTGTGTGTGTGTGTGTGTGTGTGTTTGTGTGTGTGTGTGTGTGTGTGTGTGTGTGTGTGTGTGTGTGTGTGTGTGTGTGTGTGTGTGTGTGCGTGCGCGTGTGCGTGTTCGTGTGTGTGTGTGTACGCACCTATTTGTACTCACCTATTTGTGATTGCAAGGGTCGATTCATAGCTCCTGGCCCCGCCTCTTCACTGATTGCTACTAGGTCCTCTCTCTCTCCCTGCTCCATGAGCTTTATCATACCTCGTCTTAAAACTATGTATTGTTCCCGCCTCCACCACGTCACTTTCTAGACTATTTCACGGCCTGACTACTCTATGACTGAAGAAATACTTCCTAACATCCCTTTGATTCATCTGAGTTTTCAACTTCTAATTGTGACCTCTTGTTTTTGTGTTCCATCTCTGGAACATCCCGTCTTTGTCCACCTTGTCTATTCCGCGCAGTATTTTATACTTCGTTATCATGTCTCCCCTGACCCTTCTGTCCTCCAGTGTCGTCAGTCCCATTTCCCTCAACCTTTCATCGTTGGACAATCCCCTTAGCTCTGGGACTAGTCTTGTTGCAAACCTTTGCACTTTCTCTAATTTCTTGACGTGCTTAACCAGGTGCGGATTCCAAACTGGTGCTGCATACTCCAGTATGGGCCTAACGTAAAAATGGTATACAGAGTCTTGAACGAATCCTTACTGAGGTATCGGAACGCTATCCGTAGGTTTGCCAGACGCCCCTATGCTGCAGCAGTTATCTGATTGATATACGCCTCAGGAGATATGCTCGGTGTTATACTCACCCCCAGATCTTTTTCCTTGAGTGAGGTTTGCAGTCTTTGTCCATCTAGACTATATTGTGTCTGTGGTCTTCTTTGCCCTTCCGCAATCTTCATGACTGCATTTGGCAGGGTTAGAACTCAAGGAGCCAGTTACTGGACCAGGCTTGTAGCCTGTCCAGGTCTCTTTGTAGTTGTGCCTGATCCTCGTCCGATTTGATTCTTCTCATTAACTTCACGTCATCTGCAAACAAGGACACTTCTGAGTCTATCCCTTCCGTTATGTCTTTCGCATATACCAGAAACAGCACAGGTCCTAGGAGCGACCCCTATGGAACCCCGCTTGTCACAGGCGCCCACTCTGATACCTCGTCACGTACCATGACTCGTTGTTGCCTCCCTGTGTGTGTGTGCGTGTGTGTGTGTGTGTGTGTGTGTGTGTGTGTGTGTGTGTGTGTGTGTGTGTGTGTGTGTGTGTGCGTGTGTGCGTGTGCGTGTGCGTGTGCGTGTTCGTGTGTGTGTGTGTGTGTGTGTGTGTGTGTGTGTGTGTGTGTGTGTGTGTGTGTGTGTGTGTGTGTGTGTGTGTGTGTGTGTGTGTGTGTGTGTACTCACCTATTTGTACTCACCTATTTGTGGTTGCAGGGGTCGAGTCCCAGCTCCTGGCCCCGCCTCTTCGCTGATTGCTACTAGGTCCTCTCTCTCCCTGCCCCATGAGCTCTATCATACCTCGCCTTAAAACTATGTATGGTTCCCGCCTCCACTACGTCACTTTCTAGGCTATTCCACGGCCTGACTACTCGATGACTGAAGAAACACTTCCTAACATCCATTTCATTCATCTGAGTCTTCAACTTCCAATTGTGACCTCTTGTGTCTGTGTCCCTTCTCTGGAACATCCCGTCTTTGTCCACCTTGTCTATTCCGCGCAGTATTTTGTATGTCGTTATCATGTCTCCCCTGACCCTCCTGTCCTCCAGTGTCGCCAGGCCGATTTCCCTCAACCTTTCTTCGTAGGACAATCCCCGTAGCTCTGGGAATAGTCTTGTTGCAAACCTTTGCACTTTCTCTAATTTCTTTACGTGCTTGACTAGGTGTGGATTCCAAACTGGTGCTGCATACTCCAGTATGGGCCTGACGTAAATGGTATACAGAGTTTTAAACGAATCCTTACTGAGGTATCGGAACGCTATCCGTAGGTTTGCCAGGCGCCCGTATGCTGCAGCAGTTATCTGATTGATATGCGCCTCAGGAGATATGCTCGGTGTTATACTCACCTCCAGATCTTTTTCCTTGAGTGAGGTTTGCAGTCTTTGGCCATCTAAACAATATTGTGTCTGCGGTCTTCTTTGCCCTTCCCCAATCTTCATGACTTTACATTTCGCAGTGTTAAATTCAAGGAGCCAGTTGCTGGACCAGGCTTGTAGCCTGTCCAGGTCTCTTTGTAGTCCTGCCTGATCCTCATCCGATTTGATTCTTCTCATTTACTTCGCATCATCTGCAAACAAGAACACTTCTGAGTCTATCCCTTCCGTTATGTCGTTCACATATACCAAGAACAGCACAGGTCCTAGGACTGACCCCTGTGGAACCCCGTTTGTCACAGGCGCCCACTCTGACACCTCGTCGCGTACCATGACTCGTTGTTGCCTCCCTGTCAGGTATTCTCTGATCCATTGCAGTACCTTTCCTGTTATGTGTGCCTGATCCTCTAGCTTTTGCCGTAACCTCTTGTGTCGAAGGCCTTCTTGAAGTCCAAAAATATGCAGTCGATCCACCCCTCTCTCTCTTGTCTTACTTCTGTCACCTTGTCATAAAAAACTAGTAGGTTTGTGACACAGGATTTTCCTTCCCTGAAACCGTGCTGGTTGTCAATTATACACTTGTTTCTTTCCAGGTGCTCCACCACTCTGCTCCTGATGATCTTCTCCATGACCTTGCATACTATACACGTTAGTGATACAGGTCTGTAGTTTAGTGCCTCATGTCTGTCTCCCTTTTTAAAAATTGGGACTACATTTGCCATTTTCCATACCTCAGGGAGTTGCCCAGTTTCAAATGATGTGTTGAAGATCTTTGTTAATGGCTCACACAATATCTCTGCTCCCTCTTTATGGACCCATGGAGAGATGTTGTCTGGTCCCACCGCCTTTGAGGTGTCAAGTTCGCATAGCAGCTTCTTCACCTCCTCCTTGGTTATATGTACCTCATCCAGCACTTGCTGGTGTGCCCCCCTGTTCTGATTTCCTGGAGTCCTACTGGTTTCCACTGTAAATACCTCTTTAAATCTTGTGTTGAGCTCCTGACATACCTCTTGGTCGTTTCTTGGGAATTCCCCATCACCCTTCCTCAGTCTGATTACCTGGTCCTTGACTGTTGTTTTCCTCCTGATGTGGCTGTACAACAGCTTCGGGTCAGTCTTTACTTTTGATGCTATGTCATTTTCATATAGTCTCTGAGCCTCCCTTCTCATCTGTTCATATTCGTTTCTAGCTCTTCGGCTAATTTCTTTATTTTCCTGAGTTCTCTGTCTTCTATACCTTTTCCATTCTCTAGTACACCTAGTTTTTGCCTCCCTACACCTTTGGGTGAACCAAGGACTCGTTCTGTTCTTCCCATTATTTCTGTTTCCCTTGGGAACAAACCTCTCCTCTGCCTCCTTGCATTTTGTTGCCACATATTCCATCATTTCTCGTACTGGTTTTCCTGTCAGTTCTCTCTCACACTGAATGTCTTGAAGGAAGTTCCTCATGCCTGAGTAGTTCCCCCTTTTGTAGTTTGGTTTTTCCCAGCCTATTCCTGCTACCCTCTCCACTTGGAGCTCAACTATGTAGTCGAAGCACAGAACCACATGATCACTAGCTCCCAGGGGCCTTTCATACATGATACCCTCGATGTCCGACCTACTCAAGGTGAATACAAGGTCCAGTCTTGCTGGTTCATCCTCTCCTCTCTCTCTGGTAGTGTCTCTAACATGTTAATGCATGAGGTTTTCCAGTACCACATCCATCATCTTGGCTCTCCATGTTTCGGGACCCCCATGGGGCTCCAGGCTTTCCCAGTCAATCTCCTTGTGATTGAAATCACCCATAACTAGTAACTTTGCTCCCCCCATGTGTGCTCTCCTGGCCACCTCGGCTAGTGTTGCTCTCATCGTATTCTTCTCTTGGCCCCTTGCAGTTCTGTGGTGGGTTGTACATTACTGCAATTATCACCTTATGTCCCTCAGACTGGATTGTTCCTACTAATAGTCCCTTTCGCCCGTGCCATCCATTCCTTCCATTTTCTCAAAATCCCACTGGTTTTTAATGAGCAGTGCAACTCCTCCTCCTCCTCTCCTCCCTGTCTTTCCTGAGGATTTGATATCCGGATGGACAGATTGAATCTGTTATTATTCTGGTGAGTTTTGTTTCTGTGAGTGCTATTATGTCTGGTGATGTCTCCTTGATTCTTTCATGCCACTCCTCATACTTGTTTGTTATTCCATCTGCATTTGTATACCACACCCTCAACTTCTTTTCTAAGACTGTGGTCTGGGAGGTATATTGGGGTTGGGGAAGTGGGAGACCTGGTAAGGAACTATGGGTTGTTGCTGTGAGGGTGGAGTTTGTAATGTAGTGGGTGGGGGCATTGGATGTGGCATGGGTGTTTTGATTTAGAGTGTTTGGTTGCACTGAGGTTGACCTGGTTGGGAGGCTTCTATCGGAAGTTGTGAGGGAGACTGTATTTGATCTTCTTCTTGGGTCTGGGATCTCCTGTCTGTCTTCTCCATCCCCTCTCTTTCCTCCTTTCGCCTTTGTACCAGCTCTCTCAGTTTCTGCCTTTCTTCTTGTGTTCTGTCGCGGTCGAGATACACCTTCCTGTATGCCGGAATGTCCCTTAATCGTGCTTTCTCCTGCAGGATCCTGGTCCGAGTCGCTTCTGCCTTGAAGGTCACTTTCACTGGCCGGGTTCTTTTTTTTTACAGACCCCCTTATTCTCCGAAAATTTTCCAGCTGGGTCATGTCGTCTTCTCCTATTGCTTTCATGATGCTTTCAATTGTTTTTTTTTCCCTTGTTTTCTTGCTTCATATGTTTCCCATTCAACTTCCTGTAGCCCATACACAAAGACTGACCTCGCTCTTTCATTCTCCCACTGCATATCCCTGTGTATCCCCTCATTTAATTTGGTTTCCTCCACTGCAGCTTTCCTTTCTTCAGTTTCACTGGCTAATGTACTTGGCCTCAGTGGCCTGTCATTTTCCCTTCTCGGTTTTCCTTGGGCTCTGTTGTTGTCTGTTAGGGCCTCCACATAAAGCATAGCTCTTTCATTTACTACAGTCTCCTCTGATAGAGCTTCTCAATGCAGATGTGCCCCTTCTTTCCCTGAGGTAGCAGTCACTGTTGGCTGAGGTAGCAGTCACTGTTGTCAGTCCCAAAATGGTCTTTAGTTCTTTAGGTTGTTTCAGATTTTTCAGTTCCTCTTCTAAACTCTGCATCCTAGCCTCTGCTGCTTTGACATGCGCCTCCCACTTCCTGCTTTCCATATATATCCTCTCTTCCATTCTCATGCTAAGTTCTTCTAGTTTCTTTTCCCATTCATGATCCCTTTTTATGAGCTCTGCTGCCCAATCTTCCTTTGCAGTTTCCTCCTCCTGTCCCTTGGTTTTTCTTGTTGCTCTGTGGCAACCAATTTTTGTTTTATCCTGATTGCCTCAGATTGGGAAACCTATGTAGTTCTGTATGTTAGGTTAGTAGTGTGTATGTCAGAGTGTGGGGGGGGAGGTAGTGGAGGAACTGTGGCTATGTGGGAGAGGAGTGGGGAGGGGTGGGGAGGGCTAGGGTTAACGGGGGAGGGGAGGGTGAACGAGGGAGGGGAGGGATCAGGGGAAGTAGTGAGATGTCGGTGGTGAGGGGGGGGAGTGTATGTGTGAGTCTGGATATGTGTGTGTGAGTGTGTGAGTGTACTCACCTATTTGTACTCACCTATTTGTGGTTGCAGGGGTCGAGTCCTAGCTCCTGGCCCCGCCTCTTCACCGGTTGCTACTAGGCCCTCTCTCTCCCCGCTCCATGAACTTTATCAAACCTCGTCTTAAAACTGTGTATGGTTCCTGCCTCCACTACGTCATTTTCTAGGCTATTCCACTGCCTTACAACTCTATGACTGAAGAAATACTTCCTACTATCTCTCTGACTCATTTGTGTCTTCAACTTCCAATTGTGGCCTCTTGTTTCTGTGTCCCCTCCCTGGAACATCCTGTCTTTGTCCACCTTGTCTATTCCACGCAGTATTTTATATGTCGTTATCATGTCTTCCCTGACCCTCCTGTCCTCCAGTGTGGTCAGGCCGATTTCCCTTAATCTTTCCTCATAGGACATTCCCCTTAGCTCTGGAACTAACCTTGTCGCAAACCTTTGTACTTTCTCTAGTTTCTTGACGTGCTTTATCAAGTGCGGGTTCCAAACAGGTGCTGCATACTCCAGTATGGGCCTGACATACACGGTGTACAGTGTCTTGAATGATTCCTTACTAAGGTATCGGAATGCTGTTCTCAGGTTTGCCAGGCGCCCATATGCTGCAGCAGTTATCTGATTGATGTGTGCTTCCGGAGACATGCTCGGTGTTATACTCACCCCAAGATCTTTCTCCTTGAGTGAGGTTTGCAGTCTTTGGCCACCTAGCCTATACTCTGTCTGTGGTCTTCTGTGCCCCTCCCCCATCTTCATGACTTTGCATTTGGCAGGATTAAATTCGAGAAGCCATTTGCTGGACCAGGTGTCCAGTCTGTCCAGGTCTCTTTGAAGTCCTGCCTGGTCCTCATCAGATTTAATTCTCCTCATTAACTTCACATCATCTGCAAACAGGGACACTTCTGAGTGTGTGTGTGTGTGTGTGTGTGTGTGTGTGTGTGTGTGTGTGTGTGTGTGTGTGTGTGTGTGTGTGTGTGTGTGTATGTGTGTGTGTATGTGTGTGTTTGTGTATGTATGTTTGTGTGTTTGTGTGTGTATATATGTGTGTGTGTATGTGCGTGTGTGTGTGTGTCTATGAGGGAGGGATGGTTAGGGGGGTAGGTGGTGTGTGTGTGTGTGTGTGTGTGTGTACTCACCTAATTGTACTCACCTAATTGTGGTTGCAGGGGTCGAGACTCAGCTCCTGGCCCCGCCTCTTCACTGATCGTACTGGATCGTCTCTCTCTCTGCTTCCTGAGCTTTGTCATACCTCTTCTTAAAACTATGTATGGTTCCTGCCTCCACTACTTTACTTGCTAGGCTATTCCACTTGCTGCCAACTCTATGACTGAAGAAATACTTCCTAACGTCCCTGTGACTCGTCTGAGTCTTCAGCTTCCAGTTGTGACCCCTTGTCCCTGTGTCCCCTCTCTGGAACATCCTATCTCTGTCCACCTTGTCTATTCCCCGCAGTATCTTGTATGTCGTTATCATGTCTCCCCTGACCCTTCTGTCCTCCAGTGTCGTCAGTCCGATTTCCCTTAACCTTTCCTCGTACGACATTCCCTTGAGCTCTGGGACTAGCCTTGTTGCAAACCTTTGTACTTTCTCTAACTTCTTGACGTGCTTGACCAGGTGTGGGTTCCAGACTGGTGCTGCATACTCCAGTATGGGCCTAACATACACAGTGTACAGTGTCTTGAACGATTCCTTATTAAGGTATCGGAACGCTATTCTCAGGTTTGCCAGGCGCCCGTATGCTGCAACGGTTATTTGGTTGATGTATGCCTCCGGTGATGTGCTCGGTGTTATGGTCACCCCAAGGTCTTTCTCCCTGAGTGAGGTCTGTGGTCTTTGTCCACCTAGCCTATACTCTGTCTGCGGTCTTCTTTGCCCCTCCCCAATCCTCATGACTTTGCATTTGGCTGGATTGAATTCGAGAAGCCAGTTGCTGGACCACATGTCCAGCCTGTCCAGGTCTCTTTGCAGTCCTGCCTCATCCTCGTCCGATTTAATTCTTCTCATCAACTTCACGTCATCTGCGAACAGGGACACTTCAGAGTCTATTCCTTCCATCATGTCGTATTCATGTCAGGTATTCCCTTATCCATTGCAGTGCCCTCCCTTTTACGTGCGTCTGATCCTCCAGCTTCTGCACTAATCTCTCGTGGGGAACTGTGTCAAAGGCCTTCCTGCAGTCTAGGAAAACGCAATCTACCCACCCCTCTCTCTCGTGTCTTACTTCTGGTACCTTGTCATAAAACTCCAGGAGGTTTGTGATACAAGATTTGTCTTCCATGAACCCATGCTGGTTTTCATTTATAATCTTGTTCCTTTCCAGGTGTTCGACCACTCTCCTCCTGATAATCTTCTCCATGACTTTGCACACAATACATGTCAGAGACACAGGTCTGTAGTTTAGTGCCTCGTTTCTGCTTCCTTTCTTAAATATGGGGACTACATTAGCTGTCTTCCATTTCTCAGGTAGTTGCCCAGTTTCAAGGGATGTGTTGAAGATTGTGGTTAGAGGCACGCACAGCATCTCTGCTCCTTCTCTAAGGACCCATGGGGAGATGTTGTCCGGTCCCATCGCCTTTGAGGTGTCAAGGTCACTTAAGAGCTTCTTCACCTCCTCCTCAGTTGTTCGTATGTCATCCAACACTTGTTGGTATATTCCCTCTTGATGTTCCCTTCTGTGCTGTCTTCCCACAGCCCTTCCTGTCTCTACTGTAAAAACTTCCTTAAATCTCCTGTTCAGCTCCTCACATACCTCCTGATCATTTCTTGTGAGTTCCCCACCTTCTGTCCTTAATCTGATCACCTGGTCTTTGACTGTTGTCTTCCTCCTGATGTGGCTATACAACAGTTTCGGGTCAGTCTTGATTCTCGATGCTATGTCATTTTCATACTGTCGCTGGGCCTCCCTCCTTACCTGTGCGTACTCATTCCTGGCTCTGCGACTGATCTCCCTATTTTCGTGTGTTCTCTGCCTTCTGTACTTTTTCCATTCTCTATTGCATTTTGTTTTTGCCTCCTTACACCGTCGGGTAAACCAGGGGCTCGTTCTGGTCTTCCCATTGTTACTGTTGCCCTTGGGAATAAACCTTTCCACTGCCTCCTTGCATTTTGTTGTTACATATTCCATCATTTCATTTACTGGCTTTCCTGCCAGTTCTCTGTCCCACTGGACCTCCCGCAGGAAGTTCTTCAACCCTATGTAGTCCCCTCTTTTATAGTCAGGCTTTTCCCATTCAACTCCTGTTATTCTCTCCACTTGCAGCTCTACTATGTATTCAAAGCACAGAACCACGTGGTCGCTAGCTCCTAGGGGACTCTCATACATGATGTCCTCAATATCTGAGCTGCCCAGGGTGAACACAAGGTCCAATCTTGCTGGTTCATCCTCCCCTCTCACTCTGGTAGTGTCCTTAACATGTTGGTGCATGAGGTTTTCCAGCACCACGTCCAACATCCTGGCTCTCCATGTTTCGGGACCCCCATGTGGCTCCAGGTGTGTGTGTGTGTGTGTATGTGTGTGTGTGTGTGTGTGTGTGTGTGTGTGTGTGTGTGTGTGTGTGTGTGTGTGCGTGTGTGTGTGTAATTATATGTCGAATTATGTGTGGGTTTATTATGTGTCTGAAAAGTAGGTGGCTTGTGCTTGGAGTGTAATGTGGATTCTCAGTGGTCGCTTGTGTCCACAACCTCTTGTGACCTGACCCCCACCCTCCTGGGACTTGACCTCACCTACTTACAATGTTGCCAATGTATGACCTGCCACATAGCTTACAGTAAGTTACTCGCCTTGTTCAATGGATTACCAATTGCTATTCCTTATTGAATACTTGAGTGCCTATTATTTATCGTGCTATGAGAGTTAGACAATTCACATTCAGCTTAGCGGTTAATTGGAACCTGGAACCCCACACCCAAACAACCACTCATAGGTGGATACAGTACTTGCAGTGCAGCTGTAGCAGCCTGTAAATTGTCCAGCTCGATGTGACGTCCTGGCGTAGATCCACCTCAATTTCTTCTCGTTAATAATGTACCCTATTCACTGTATTTCTCTCACTGGCCACACGATTGTTTCACTTTATTATCTTTCTTGGGTGACACTTGACAACGTCGTGTGTGTGTGTGTTAGTGTGTGTGTGTGTGTATGTGTGTGTGTGTGTGTGTGTGTGTGTGTGTGTGTGTGTGTGTGTGTGTGTGTGTGTGTGTGTGTGTGTGTGTGTGTGTGTGTATGTTTGTGAGTGTGTGTGCGTGTGCGTGTTCGTGTGTATGTGTGTGTGTGCGTGTGTGCGTGTGTGTGTTCATGTGTGTGTGTGTGTGTGTGTATGTTTGTGAGTGTGTGTGCGTGTGCGTGTTCGTGTGTGTGTGTGTGTGTGTGTGTGTGTGTGTGTGTGTGTGTGTGTGTGTGTGTGTGTGTGTGTGTGTGCGTGTGCGTGTGTATGTGTGCGTGTGTGTGTGTGTATGTGTGGGTGTGAGTGTGTGTGTGTGTGTGTGTGTGTGTGAGTGTGTGTGTTTGTGTGTGTGTGTGTGTGTGTGTGTGTGTGTGTGTGAGTGTGTGCGTGTGTGCGTGTGCGTGTTCATGTGAGTGTGTGTGTGTGTGTGTGTGTGTGTGTGTGTGTGTGTGTGTGTGTGTGTGTGTGTGTGTGTGTGTGTGTGTGTGTGTGTGTGTGTGTGTGTGTGTGTGTGTGTGTGCGTGTTCGTGTGTGTGTGTGTGTGTGTGTGTGTGTGTGTGTGTGTGTGTGTGTGTGTGTGTGTGTGCGTGTGCGTGTGTGTGCGTGTGCGTGTGCGTGTGCGTGTTCGTGTGTGTGCGTGTACTCACCTATTTGTGGTTGCAGGGGTCGAGTCTTAGCTCCTGGCCCCGCCTCTTCACCGGTTGCTACTGGGCCCTCTCTCTCCCCGCTCCATGAGCTTTATCAAACCTCATCTTAAAACTGTGTATGGTTCCTGCCTCCACTACGTCATTTTCTAGGCTATTCCACTGCCTTACAACTCTATGACTGAAGAAATACTTCCTACTATCTCTCTGACTCATTTGTGTCTTCAACTTCCAATTGTGGCCTCTTGTTTCTGTGTCCCCTCCCTGGAACATCCTGTCTTTGTCCACCTTGTCTATTCCACGCAGTATTTTATATGTCGTTATCATGTCTCCCCTGACCCTCCTGTCCTCCAGTGTGGTCAGGCCGATTTCCCTTAATCTTTCTTCATAGGACATTCCCCTTAGCTCTGGAACTAACCTTGTCGCAAACCTTTGTACTTTCTCTAGTTTCTTGACGTGCTTTATCAAGTGCGGGTTCCAAACAGGTGCTGCATACTCCAGTATGGGCCTGACATACACGGTGTACAGTGTCTTGAATGATTCCTTACTAAGGTATCGGAATGCTGTTCTCAGGTTTGCCAGGCGCCCATATGCTGCAGCAGTTATCTGATTGATGTGTGCTTCCGGAGACATGCTCGGTGTTATACTCACCCCAAGATCTTTCTCCTTGAGTGAGGTTTGCAGTCTTTGGCCACCTAGCCTATACTCTGTCTGTGGTCTTCTGTGCCCTTCCCCTATCTTCATGACTTTGCATTTGGCAGGATTAAATTCGAGAAGCCATTTGCTGGACCAGGTGTCCAGTCTGTCCAGGTCTCTTTGAAGTCCTGCCTGGTCCTCATCAGATTTAATTCTCCTCATTAACTTCACATCATCTGCAAACAGGGACACTTCTGAGTCTAACCCTTCCGTCATGTCGTTCACATATACCAAAAATAGCACTGGTCCTAGGACCGACCCCTGTGGGACCCCGCTCGTCACAGGTGCCCACTGTGATACATCATTACGTACCATGACTCGTTGTTGCCTCCCTGTCAGGTATTCTCTGATCCATTGCAGTGCCCTTCCTGTTATATGCGCCTGATGCTCTAGCTTCTGCACTAATCTCTTGTGAGGAACTGTGTCAAAGGCCTTCTTGCAGTCCAAGAAGATGCAATCAACCCACCCCTCTCTCTCGTGTCTTACTTCTGTTATTTTATCATAAATCTCCAGAAGGTTTGTGACACAGGATTTGCCTTCTGTGAATCCGTGCTGGTTGGCATTTATACTCTTGTTCCGTTCCAGGTGCTCCACCACTCTCCTCCTGATAATCTTCTCCATAATTTTGCATACTATACACGTCAATGACACAGGTCTATAGTTTAGTGCCTGTTTTCTGTCTCCTTTTTTAAAAATGGGAACTACATTTGCCGTCTTCCATACCTCAGGTAGTTGCCCAGTTTCCAGGGACGTGTTGAAGATTGTGGTAAGTGGCATGCACAACATATCTGCTCCCTCTCTAAGGACCCACGGGGAGATGTTGTCCGGTCCCATTGCCTTTGAGGTATCGATGTCCCTTAGCAGTTTCTTCACCTCCTCCTCATCTGTATGTATGTCATCCAACACTTGTTGGTGTATTCCTTGCTGGTGTCCCCATCTGGTCTGTACCCCCAGAGTCCTTCCTGTCTCTACTGTAAATACTTCCTTAAATCTCATGTTGAGCTCCTCACATACCTCTTGATCGTTTCTTGTGAGTTCTCCACCTTCTTTCCTCAGCCTTATCACCTGGTCCTTGACTGTTGTCTTCCTCCTAATGTGGCTATACAGCAGTTTCGGGTCAGATTTGACTTTCGATGCTATGTCGTTTTCATACTGTCGCTGGGCCTCCCTCCTTATCTGTGCATACTCGTTTCTGGCTCTTCTACTAATCTCCTTGTTTTCCTGGCTCCTATGCCTCCTGTACCTTTTCCATTCTCTGTTGCACTTAGTTTTTGCCTCCCTACACCTTCGGGTAAACCAAGGACTCGTTTTGGTCTTCCTATTATTTCTGTTTCCCTTGGGAACAAAACTTTCCTCTGCCTCCTTGCACTTTGTTGCCACATATTCCATCATCTCGTTTACTGATTTTCCTACCATTTCTCTGTCCCACTGAACCTCCTGCAGGAAGTTTCTCATACCTGTGTAGTCCCCCCTTTTATAGTTTGGCCTGTCCCCTTCAGTTCCTGTTACCTTCTCCACTTGTAACTCTACTATATAGTCAAAACTCAGAACCACGTGATCGCTAGCTCCAAGGGGCCTCTCGTAAGTGATGTCCTCAATGTCTGAACTGCTCAGGGTGAACACAAGATCCAGTCTTGCTGGCTCATCCTCCCCTCTCTCTCTGGTTGTGTCCCTGACATGTTGATGCATGAGGTTTTCAAGTACCACATCCATCATCTTGGCTCTCCATGTTTCGGGACCCCCATGTGGCTCCAGGTTTTCCCAGTCGATCTCCCTGTGGTTGAAATCGCCCATTACCAGTAACTTTGCTCTGCTCGAGTGAGCTCTTCTTGCCACCTCAGCCAGTGTGTCCACCATCACCCTGTTGTTTTCTTCGTACTCCTCTCTTGGCCTCCTGCAGTTCTGTAGTGGGTTATACATCACTCCAATGACTACTTTATGTTCTCCGGACTGAATTGTACCTACAATGTAGTCTCTTTCTCCAATCATGTCCATGCCTTCCATTTCCTCAAATCCCCATCGGTGTTTTATGAGCAGTGCAACCCCTCCTCCCCCTCTACTCCTTCTATCTTTCCTCAGGATCTGATATCCTGTTGGGAAGACTGTGTCTGTTATTGTCTCAGCGAGTTTTGTTTCTGTGACTGCTATGATGTCTGGGGATTTTTCACTGATTCTTTCGTTCCACTTCTCATGTTTATTCGTTATTCCATCCGCGTTTGTGTACCAAACCTTCAGTTTCTTTTCTATCATTGTGGTCATGCAAGAATATTGGGGTTGGGGGAGCGAGGGCCTTGGTGGGGGCCTATATGGGGCTGTGGTGTTGGTGGGGTTTGTGTTGATGGGGGTGGGGTCAGAATGCCCATAAGGGACAGCTGTTGGGGTGAGGTTTGTGATATGGGGGTTGGTGGCAGAGGGAACAGTGAGTGTGCTGTAGTAAAGGTTGCTCAGTTGCGTTGGGAATGTCGCGGTTGGAGTCTTTTGGTGGGAGATTCTGTGGGGTGTGTTTGCCCTTCCTCCTGTGTCTGGGTCCTGCTCATTTTCGTTGCTTCTCGTTCCTCCTTGCGTCTCTGTACCCTCTCTTTCAGTGTAGTCCTTTCTTCTTGTGTTCTGTCGCGGTCGAGGTATACTCTCTGGTACCCCTCTTTATCCCTCAGTCTTGCTTTCTCTTGCAAAATCCTGGTTCGAACTGATTCTTCCTTGAAAGTTACTCTGACAGGCCGTATCCTTCCACTCGCAAACCACCCAATTCTCTGAAAATTTGTCACCTGGGTCATATCGCCCTCCCCTATTGTTTTCATGATGCCTTCAATCATTTTTTTCTCCTCCTGTTTTATTTCTTCAAAGTTGTCCCCCTTGGCTTCTTGGAGCCCGTACACAAAAACTGACCTCGCCCTTTCCTCCTCCCACTGAGTCTCCATCTGCTTCCTCTGAGGCATTTTATTTCCTTCCATTGACATGTTCTTGCCTTCAGTCCCTGTCATATCTGAAACTTCTATTCTCAGTGAACTGTCTTTCCTGACCAGCTGTCCCTTGCTGTGTGTGTGTGTGTGTGTGTGTGTGTGTGTGTGTGTGTGTGTGTGTGTGTGTGTGAGCGCGCGTGTGTGTGTATGTGACACGTCCGGAGCTTCGAACTATAGAGCAATAAGCCTCAGCTTCATAGTTGGAAAATTTATTGAATCAGTAATTGCCTATGCAGTTCGTACCATCTTAGTAAGTTTATTCAGGTATACACAAATACAGTTACATAGAATTATCATACATAGCAGCATATGTGTAGAGAATCTAGGATAACCCAAAAAAGTCAGACAGAGTGACTTATTTTCATCTTGAAAGGCATAAATTGATTAATGAATCTCAGCACAGTTTTACAAAGGGGCGTTCCTGTCTTACGAATTTACTAACTTTCTTTACTATGGTATTGGAGGAGGTAGATCATGGTATTGAATATGACATTGTGTATATGGACTTTAGTAAGACTTTCGATAGTTCCACATCAGAGGCTATTGAGGAAACTTAAGGCACACGAAATAGGAGAAATTTTTTCCTGGGTAGAGGCGTAGTTGACAAATAGGCAGCAGAGAGTTTGCATAAATGAAGAGAAATCGGAGTGGGGGCACTTCGCGAGCAGTGTTCCAAAGGGGTCAGTGTTGGGCACCTTGTTGTTCACAATTTACATAAACGAAATAGATGAGGGAATAAATAACAACAAAAGCAAATTTGCTGATGACACCAAAATAAGCCGTCCAATTCATTCTAATAAGGACATTAGAGCACTCCAGGATAATTTGAATAGACTGATGCAGTGGTCGGAGAAGTGGGAGATGCAGTTTAATATAGACAAATACAAAGTTCTAAATGTTGGACAGGACAATAACCATGCCACATGTAAACCAAATAATGTAGATCTTAATATTACGGATTGCGAAAAGGATTTAGGAGTTCTGGTTAGCAGTAATCTGAAACAAGACAACAGTGCATAAGTATTCACAATAAAGGTAACAGAATCCTTTGCTTCATAGTAAGAAGTATAAATAATAGAAGTCCTCAGGTTGTTCTTCAACTTCTTTGCCCTTCCCCAATCTTCATGACTTTGCATTTGGCAGGGTTAGAACTCAAGGAGCCAGCTGCTGGACCAGGCTTGTAGCATGTCCAGGTCTCTTTGTAGTCCTGCCTGATCCTCGTCCGATTTGAATCTTCTCATTTGATTCTTCAACTCATTTAGATTATGCTGCACAGTTCTGGTCACCATATTACAGAATGGATATAAATTCACCGGAAAATGTACAAAGGAAGATGACAAAGTTGATCCCATGTATCAGAAATCTTCCCTTTGAGAGTAGTCTGAGGGCCCTGAATGTGCACTCTCTAAAAAGGCGTAGAATTAGAGGAGATATGATTGAGGTGTATAAATGGAAAACAGGAATTAATAAAGGGGATACAGATAGTGTGCTAAAAATATCTAGCATAGACAGGACTCGCAGCAATGGTTCTAAGTTGGAAAAATTCAGATTCAGGAAGGATACAGGAAAGCACTGGTTTGATAATAGAGTTGTGGATGAGTGGAACAAACTCCCGAGTACCATCATGGAAGCTAAGACGTTGTGTAGCCTTAAAAATAGGTTGGATAAATACACGAGTGAGTGTCGATGGGTGTGAGTTGGACCTGACTAGCTTGTGCTACTAGGTCAGATGCCGTGCTCCTCCCTTAAGTGAATATGACTGACCTGACTAGGTCATTGGCTTAAGCCGGTGGAGAATTGAACCTGCCTCGCATGGGCCAGTAGGCCTGCTGCAGTGATCCTTCTTTCTAATGTTATGTGTGTGCGTGTATATGGGCGTTAAAGATAGAGAGAAAGGAGAGGAGAGAAGGGCGAGAGTAGGTGTGTGTGTGTGTGTGTGTGTGTGTGTGTGTGTGTGTGTGTGTGTACTCACCTAGTTGTGATTGCGGGGGTCGAGTCACAGCTCCAGTCCCCGTCTCTTCACCTGGGTGGCTGTGTGTGTGTGTGTGTGTGTGTGTGTGTGTGTGTGTGTGTCTGTGAGAGAGAGAGAGAGAGAGAGAGGTGACAATAAGGAAGGAGGAGGTGCATCATCTTCTTAAATCACTTGACCAAGAAAAGGCTGTGGGCCAAAGAAGCTGACCCAAGATTGCTGAGGTGTGCAGACCAGGTAGCAGCACCTATAACTCGCATCTTTCAGCACTGCCTAGTACAGTTCATAAATGACCTTTTCCGTGGAAAGAGGCAAATGTAGTCCCTGTCGCTCCTGTCAATCACTGGCAAGATCCTTGAGACAATAATCTCAAGACAAATGACTGAGTTTTTTAACTACCACTCACTACTTTGTGACCGTCAATATGGCTTCAGGAAAGTTTACTCTGCTGCTTATCTGTTGTTAAACCTCTCCACTAAATGGCACCAGTCACTGGATGAATCCAAAGTTAGCTGTGAGGTAGCACTGGATATTGCTGGTGCTTTCGACCGAGTGTGATACCAGGGGCCTCCTGGCAAAACTACATGTACTGGGAATTGCAGGCTCTACGCTATGTCTTCTCAGTGATTACCTTCACGGTAGATCTCTAAGGGTAGTTCTCAATGGAACGGAATCAACAAGACATCCTACTGGGGTAAGTGTCCACAAGGAAGTGTGCTTGGACCACTGTTGTGGAATGTCTACTTCAATTACCTTCATCTCATCCCAGAATCCCATGCATATGCAGACGAGTGTACTCTGACGTTTATTTATCCAAGACAAGAAATGCCAGCTGCTCTAAGCTACATCAATCACCAGCTCAGAGGTATATCAGCTTGGGGAAACCGAAGGCAGGTAACATTTGCACCTGAGAAAACACAAATGATGGTCTCTAGGCACCATGATGGTAATGCCGGAGCAGTAGTAAGTATGAATGGGAGAGTGTTGGTACCTGGGGAAGAAGTTGATATCCTTGGGGTGAAATATGACTACAAACTAACCATGAAGAACCACGTTGTAAATCTTGCAAACAAGGCAGCAAGGAAGCTTACAGCACTTTGATGTATCTCGCATCTGCTTGACAGTAGGGGTTACAAGATTCTGTATGAGTCACAAATACGCTCACACCCTGAGTATGATTCACTTTCTTGGTTTGCCTGCCCCCTTCCCCTTCTCATCTGCGACTGCTTGACAGAGCAGAGAACAGAGCAAGACTCTCATCTCTAGCCTTGACCCATCCTGGATAGATCTGTCATTTCAGCAGAGCCTTCAACACAGGAGGGATGTGCGTGGCCTTACTGTTATATACAAGGCCAACATTGTCAAAGTACCACACGTAGCTCCACTTCGAGTACAGTGAGAAGCAAGCTTCTATACCACAAGACGGGCAGAAAGCAGCAACTTCACTCTGGCTGTACCCTCTCCAGAATATCACTTCATCTGAGATCATATATACCCAGGATGACTCGAGTCTGGAACACATTCGTACAGCATTATATCAACGAGATAAAGTCAGTTGATCAGATGAAAATGCTGGCCCACAGATGGCTCCAACTTCATCCTGTTCCCTACTTGTATGTTTCATAACAATAACAATGCTTTCAAATGAGCTGATGTAGGTAACAGCTCTTAGCTTGTAAATAAAGTTAGGAATTATTAACTTGTCAACAGCTTATCAAAAAGTTTGGGATCCTCAACATAACCTTGTCACATAGTGTAAAAAAAAAAGAGGAAGTGAGAAGGAGTGTGTGTGTGTACTTACCTATTTGTGGTTGCAGGGGTCGAAACTCAGTTCCTGGGCCCGCCTCTTTATAGATCGCTACTAGGTTCTCTGTTTCCCTGCTTCTTGAGCTTTATCATACCTCGTCTTAAACTTATATATAGTTCCTGCCTCCACTGCTTCACTTGCTAGAGTATTCCACTTCCTGACAACTCTGTGACTGAAGAAATACTTCCAAACATCCCTTTGCCTCATCTGAGTCTTCAACTTCCAATTAGGACCACTTGTTTCTGTGTCCCATCTCTGAAACATCCTGCCTCTGTCCACCTTATCTATTTCACGCAGTATTTTGTATGTCGTTATCATGTCTTCCCTAACCCTCCTGTCCTCCAGTGTCATCAGGCCGATTTCCCTCAACCTTTCTTCGTAGGATATTCTCCTTAGCTCTGGAACTATCCTTGCTGCAAACCTTTGCACTTTCTCTAATTACTTGACGTGCTTGACGTGCGCGTTCCAAACTGGTGCTGCATACCCCAGTATGGGCCTGACGTACACGGTCTTGACCGATTTTTTACACAGGTGTCGGAATGCTATTCTCAAGTTTGCCAGGTGCCCATATGTTGCAGCAATTATCTGGTTGATGTGTGCTTCCGGAGACGTGCTTGGTATTATACTCACTCCAGGAGCTTTCTCTTTGAGCGAGGTTAGCAGTCTTTGACCACCTAGTCTATATTCTGCCTATACTCTTTGCCCTTCCCCGATCTTCATGATTTTGCACTTGGTGGGGTTAAATTCGAGGAGCCAGTTGCTTTACCATGCGTTCAGGCTCTCCAGGTCTCTTTGTAGTCATGCCTGATCCTTATCTGATTTAATTCTCCTCATTAACTTATCATCTGTGAACAGGGACACTTCTGAGTCTATTCCTTCCATCATGTCTTTCACATATACCAAAAATAGCACTGGTCTTAGAACTGACCCCTGTGGAGCCCAGCTTGTCACAGGCGCCCACTGTGATACCTCATCACGTACCACGATTCGTTGTTGCCTCCCTCTCAGGTATTCTCTGATCCATTGCAGTGCCCTTCCTGTTATACGTGCCTGACCCTCTAACTGCTACACTAATCTCTTGTGAGGAACTGTGTCAAAGGCCTTCTTGCAGTCAAAGAAAATGCAATCATCCCACCCCTCCTCTAGTGTATTACTTCTGTTACCTTGTCATAAAACACCAGAAGGTTTATGACACAGTATTTGCCTTCCATGAATCTCTGCTGATTGTCGTTTATAATCTTGTTCCGTCAAAGGTGCTCCACCACTCTCCTGATAATTTTCTCCATGACTTTGCATACTATACACCTCAGTGACACTGGTCTATAGTTTAGTGCCTCGTTTCTGTCTCCTTTCTTAAAAATGGGGACTACATTTGCCGTCTTCCATACCTCGGGTAGTTGTCCAGTTACAAGGGATGTGTTGAAAACTGTGGTCAGTGGCACACAGTGTCTCTGCTCCTTCTCTAAGTGCCCACGGAGAGAAGTTGTCTGGTTCCACTGCCTTTGAGGTATCAAGGTCACTTAGCAGCTTTTTCACCTCCTCCTCAGTTGTGTGTACTTCATCCAACACTTGTTGGTATATCCCTTGTTGGTGCCCCCCTCTATTCTGTCTTCCCAGAGTCCTTCCTGTCTCCACTGTAAATACTTCCTTAAATCTCATGTTGAGTTCCTCACATACCTCTTGATCGTTTCTTGTGAGTTCCCCACCTTCCTTCCTCAGCCTGATCACCAGGTCTTTGACTGTTGTCTTCCTCCTAATGTGGCTATACAGCAGTTTCGGGTCAGACTTGACTTTCGATGCTTTATTGTTTTCGTACTGTCACTGGGCCTCCCTCCGTATCTGTGCATCCCAAGAATTTGCTCCCGTATCCACGACACCAATCAAACCCAGCCCCTCCCACTCACATATTTGTCCAATCTCTTTTTAAAGCTACCCGATCACCCTACTTGGAAGACCATTCCACACATCCACAACTCTGTTTGAAAACCAGTACTTATATATGTCCTTTCTAAATCTAAATTTATCTAACTTAAATCCATTATTTCTGGTTCTTACCTGGTTCGAAACCCTCAGTACCTTACTAATATCACCCTTGTTCACCCCCATCATCCACTTATACACCTCGATGATATCTCACCTCATTCTACATATGAAGTTAGACTTAGAGCCTTGAATCTCCAGAGTGGAGATTCAAGGCTTTAAGTCTATCTTCATATGGGAGATTCCTTATACAAGAAATCATTTTAGTCATTCTTCTCTGTATGTTCTCCAATGAGTCTATATCCATCCTGTAGTAAGGGGACCAAAACTGAGCGGCATAATCTAAATGAGGCCTCACTAGTGATGTATAGAGCTGTAAAATAACTTGTGGACTTCTGTTACTTATACTTCTTGAAATAAATCCTAGTAATGTGCTAGCCTTATTGCGCACACTTATGCACTGCTGTCTGGCACTGCTGTCTGGCACTGCTGCCTGGTACTGCTGCCTGGCACTGCTGTCTTGGGTTTAGATTTCTACTGACCATGACTCGTAAGTGTTTTTCACATTCTGTATGATCAAGCTCTACTTCATTATTCTGTCATTTCCAGAAAACTCTTTGTCCTGCGTTTTGATTGTCCTAGGTTTAACACCAGATCCTACCCTTATATTGCAGCAAGGTACCTCTATGTTTGTGTCTTTGTTTACTGGCAGTTTTGTCTGACCTTAGTGCATGCTCGCACGCTCACTAGTGTGTGTGTGTGTATGTGTGTTTGTGTGTGTGTATGTGTGTGTGTGTGTGTACTCATCTATTTGTACTCACGTATTTGTGGTTGCAGGGGTCAAGTCACAGCTCCTGGCGCCACCTCTTCATTGATCACAACTAGGTCCTGTCTCTCCCTACTCCATGAGCTTTACTAAACCTCATCTTAAAGCTATGTATGGTTCCTGCCTCCACTACGTCACTTTCCAGACTATTCCACTTCCTGACAACTCTATGACTGAGGAAATACTTCCTAACATCCCTTTGACTCATCTGAGTCTTCAGCTTCCAAGTGTGACCCCCTGTGTCTGTGTCCCATCTTTGGAACATCGTGTCTGCCCACCTTGCCAATTCCTCGCAGTATTTTATATGTCGTTATCATGTCTCCCCTAACCCTCCTGTCTTCCAGTGTCGTCAGGCCGATTTCTCTTAACCTTTCTTCATAGGGCATTTCCCTTAGCTCTGTAAACCTTCGCACTTTCTCTAACTTCTTGGCGTGCCTGTATCGTAGGGGTTCTTAAATGGAGATATCGAGGGTTGAAGGTAGACACACTGGTTGGATGGTAACGATATATTGTCAGACTGTGATGATGGGAGATGGAGCCCAGCCTTGCTGTGTTCTAGCCTGGATATCTAACGCTGACTGAGAGGGAGGCAGAGGTACGAACGTACACATGCGCATCCCGTGACGTCACACAAACAGTCGCAGGCCTAGGGGTCTCCTATCTAAAGCACATGGATGATACTGATATGCTATACAACACAGGGATCAGCAACTATGCTGACAGCTCGGTCATGTTACGTATGTCGTCTCGACATACACTACTATCTATAGGCTGAACAGGCAGGTGGATCTGGGCTGACTCTATACAATAACAAATTCATATATAACTTAGAACTAATGGATGGTATCATAATGGATGTTAACAAAATGAGTTTTACGTAATGGGTGTTAACGTAATCACTTTTAATGTAATGCATTACAAACTATGAGAACAAATCATTGTACAATATGGATGGAATTGATCGATCGATCTGTATTTATACACTCTACGGATTCTGAGGAAGAATAAATATATATATATATATATATATATATATATATATATATATATATATATATATATATATATATATATATATATATATATATATATATATATATATATATATATATATATATATATATATATATATATATATATATATATATATATATATATATATATATATATATATATACAAGGTGAAATTAACAGCAAAGGCATCTGGTGCGCACTCAGATCATTACTGTCAAATTCTCAGAATACGGAGGGAACGTGAATACGAAAAAAAAAAAATTCTGAAAAACTAATCAATTAATAACAAACAGTTGACAATTTACTTCATCTCGGACATCTAGTTATACAGACTATGTACATTTAAATCCAATTCTGCGAGGGTGAGGTTTACATATGCAGAATGGTTATCTCTGGGAGGATCGAACTCCTCTACAATGGCTAACACATGCCTTGACTGAGGGAGATTTGAACGAGTATCTACAAAAGATACTTATGGGTTTCTCATTACTTGTTGAGTACGCAAGGAGTAACGACATTCAGGTTGATTATCTGACTATCTGAGGTAGAGGATACAGAGTCAAGAGGATCTTCAGCATCTGTCACATTAGTCTGGGTAGCAATATCATCAACATCGCATACTAATTTCATATGATCTAAATGCGATTCTTTGTACTTACCAGTACTAATTTCTCTAACCTTATACTTATTACCAGAGGTATGTTCTACAACTCGATAAGGGCCGACAAACTTTTGATCGAGCTTAGGCATTGCGGATGTTTTGTTGAAATTTGTCAGCATTTCTCTTGAACCTACTTTTACTTTTGATGGCTTAGCAAGGCTATTAGTTACTCTAGTAAATTCTGCTGTTGATTTATGAAGTGTATCACGGATTCTTCTAAAAACACTCTGAGCCATGCTGGTACGAGTTGCTACGAAATCATCAGGGTTGTAATTTGGTTTCGGAGTGGAATATAACAACTCATAGGGTAAACGCTTGTCTACACCATACAGTGCATAATGTGGAGTATCACCTATGGAAGCATTGGAAGCAGAATTCATGGCACATTGAACATCTGGTATAACTTCATCCCAAGTTTCACTATTGGGGTTGATAGTGGCTCTCAGGACATCAAGTACTTTCTTATTGGTTCGTTCAGCTAACCCATTGCTGGCAGGATGATGAGGAACAATGGTGGATTTAGAGATCTTGTATAAAGTACACAAATTTTCAAGAATCTCATTAAAGAATTCACCTCCATTATCTGTTACTAAGGACTTAGGGGTGATATGCCTGCAGATAATGCGTTATTTAAACGCTTTAGCTACTGTCTCAGCAGTCTTATCTGCAATAGGAACTAACTCACAATATCTGGTGAAATGGTCTACCATAACACAGATGTTTGTTGCCTTGGAGGGAACATTTAAAAATGGTTAACAAGTCAAGGGCAACTCTTTCCCACGGTTCGCTAGTGGTTGGGTACACTTGGATTGGATTAGGACCATTGACATTTCCCTTATGTTGCATACAAACACTACATTTCTTAACATACTCTGAAATGTCAGTTGCCATACGTGGCCAAAAGTATTTCATTCTGGCTTGTTTCACAGAACGATCCATACCAGGGTGTACAACACCTGGTACATCATGAACTAGCTGTAGAGCTACGTTCACTGGTGACTGTGGAATTACTAACTGGTACACTCTTCTACTTGGAGTACCCAACAAGGCTGTTCGATACAGTAATTCTTGGCGTATTACAAAGTCACTAATGGGTGCTGGTGGCTTCACAGTAAGAATAAGATCTTCCTGGATTAGGAATCGAATCACCAGAACACAAGGGATCGGTTCTTTCTTACTGGAGGAATGCACAAACTCGGTGGAGTGGATGACTCTCCCCGGTTGAAAAAATTAATGCTATAACACGCAATATGAGCAATGGAGAACGAATCTACTATCTCATACTGCAAGCACAGGAGAAAATAAATGAACACGGTCAACAATGCTGATATTCAATCTGAGTCGCACACAGTGACACGAGGTATCAGCTATAAAGAAACTACACTTACAAACGTTAGCAACACGTGAAAGTTACTCGAGAAATAACTTCTTACAATGCACTGATTACTGTCAACTAGGATGGGATCACAATCTGAAACACAAGGGACAACAACAACACTCAAGTGAGCACACTAGCCACAGAAACGTCTTTCTGCAACGGCTTGTGGCATCAGCAAGAGATGGCATAACTCGTTGCAAGTAAAGTTCTTGTAAAGTAAAAGGACACAAGTGCAACTAATGTGACATTTATTGTGGCAACGTTTCGCTCTCCAGGAGCTTTATTAAGCCCTGGAGAGCGAAACGTTGCCACAATAAATGTCACATTAGTTGCACTTGTGTCCTTTTACTTTACATATTGTCGGTAATTCTACCAACTTTATTACAGTAAAGTTCTTCTCAAAGCGTCCCCTGGGAAGGAACGAGTACTTGAACAAGTCGCCATCGCAAGGATAGTAGTCTCAGCACTATCCTGCGTGCACGATATTGTGGCTGGAGTCTAGACAGGAGTGACAGTATTACTAGTGCCTGACCGCTCGGCTACGTTAATAAGTAATTCACGGATCTATAGGAACTTAATCTGAACTTCACATTTCGCAGCACTTTAACAAATCTCAGATACAAGCTATGAGAACAAACACATTGCTCAGGGGCTAGGTAATCTCTTTCAGTCAGTAAAAGAATATTGGTACTGTGGACTGATTCATATTGACTTTGACTGGCATGATACACTAAGTGAACATTCAAAAGTGACTGGGACATCTTCTCAGTGAACTTACTGAAGGGCATAAGGCAAAAAAAATGAGTTAATGACACAAAAGCTTAACGGGAAGAAAATGCTTAACTATTCTGCATAAGTAATTAGAAATTGACAGGTCACACAGTAAGCAAAGAAACTCACACAAGAAAAATATGCAATTGAATGAACAACACTTTGAAAATCAAGAGAACTTGTACTTTACTCCAATCTGATTTGCTCAATTTTATTTTAAATTGAATAAATTGCACAGTGAGTTGTCTTTACTCTCAATGCAACAGGGAAATACACAATAAAATGATAAAATGGACTCAATAAAGCTTGTGCAAAAAATAAAACAAACTGGGACACAATTCACTGAAATAAAATAAAATGGCACAGAAAGAATAAAATATTATGCACAGAACAGAGCATATGAAACTGCACTGAAATAAACTGTAGCAATATTGCAAATAACAATTGCTAATCAAAAAGTACTGCACAACACTGCATAAAATTTCTGCAAGAAAAACTTTAATGGCAACACAATATTTGCACAAGAATTATTGCAAAATGAGTCAATGTGCAATAATAAAAATTATTACACACACAAGAAAAGAAATATATCAAGGAATGAACTGAGGGAACACTTTAACTCTTAACTACACTCAAGCAACACTTAACAAGCAAAAGAACAATTTACTCTAAAAGAAGAACTTAAAAAATTGCACTAAGAGTGAATTTGTTCAATGAAACATGAAAAATAATAGGTGCTAAAACACAGAACAAAAAAGTTTGAACACTTACAGTGATGCAGAACACAACACATCAACATAAACACAATACTAGAATTTTCTTGCAATGCAACTTGATGTGTGAAAACTTTGATAAGATAATAATTATCTTGCTTGCACAAAACAATGGCACTATTGTCTGTGGAAATAAGACAAATTAGGCACTGGCTAAATGAAAGAATATGAACACACAAAAAAATGTTCAACACACAGAGAACAAAAAAAAGAATACACAAATGCTGGGATGAAAAAAAATTATATATAACTGAGACAACACTGAGTTGTGATGCAGAATATAAGGTGAAAAATTACTGAAATACTTCACTGGAATACTGAGAACACTAGGTGATTCTGAAGTGTAAACACAAGTTCTATACTGCTCATATGTTGCACACACAACAAAGGAAAAACACTAAGTACTTACTTCAAGTGTATGAAAAGACACACAACACAACAGACATAAGATAATGCACAAAAATTAACATTGAATTAAGGAGATAAAAAGATTATTGCAAATAAACACTGAGTCTGATCAAGAGTCACTGAATGTCACTAAGAAAATCACTGGAAACACAAAAAGAAATGTCTCAACACTCGCAAATGTCTCTATGAAAAATATTATCGCTGTAACGACTTGGTGAAGAATAAGGTTGATGGTAGTAGAGAGTAGAGGAGACTGGTTGCTGACTCACTGCTCCTCAGCACACTTGATCGTAGAATTGCGCTTAAATCGACGATAGACACACACAGGAGGCTTTCAATGGTTGGCACAAAACACACTCTAGCTTTTGACCCCCTATGTGGTCCTTAAAATATGGTGCTATAACCATTAGTAGTTTACCAAACGCTGGCAGAGGTTGGGTGAGTACCAAAACACAGTGGGAGTGGTTGGGTTAGTGTGTAAATGAGGCGTCTGAAACCACGTGGTGAGTGGGTGTGTGGGTGGGCTTAACCAGGCTAAGACCGGGCAATGGTGAGACACACGTGGTCGTGGGCCTATAGGATGAACGGCGTAAGCCTCACTGAAGACACCCTCAAGATATTCTAAGCTGGCTAGCTTAAAATACACCCACGAAATACCACAACACCACAGGGATGAAAAAGAGCACTCAGAATGGCTTGGGGCTTGAGCACAAAGCAATGAAGACTACTCACGTGGCTTACTTGAGTACTGGGGTAAGACACCTGGGTTAGTTGCTAACCCATCAAGAATAGCTTGATAACTTCTCACGATGAGCACAGCAGGGGTGGAAAGCTGACTTGGCAGGCAAAGGAACTGGATGGAGTAGACTAGGCTGGACTGGACTCGGTTGTTCTGACTCCCCCACCACAGACTGGAAGCTGGCTTATTTTGCAAACTCGGGTCAACCCCTCGTGAGTGATGCAAATAAGCAGATAAACACTAATACAAAGAGACTGACCAGTGAATAATGTAGTGGCTGGTAGAAGCTTGAGAGAGTAGCTGGCTTGAGGTAGCTGGCTGGGGTAGGTCGAGCGTACCCTGCTCGGCAGGCCTACTCACAAGATGGCAGCCGGCTCGGTCGAAATTTATCTCCAGAAATCGCTGTAATCGTCAGAATTACAGGCCCTCCGTTGCCACCATTTATCGTAGGGGTTCTTAAATGGAGATATCGAGGGTTGAAGGTAGACACACTGGTTGGATGGTAACGATATATTGTCAGACTGTGATGATGGGAGATGGAGCGCAGCCTTGCTGTGTTCTAGCCTGGATGTCTAACGCCGACTGAGAGGGAGGCAGAGGTACGAACGTACACATGCGCATCCCGTGACGTCACACAGTCACAGGCCTAGGGATCTCCTATCTAAAGCACATGGATGATACTGATATGCTATACAACACAGGGATCAGCAACTATGCTGACACCTGACCAGGTGTGGGTTCCAAACTGGTGCACACGGAAGCTAGCTAACTCTTGATGCATTAGAACATTATGCCACTATACAATGTGGCTTAATCAATTATTTATTGAGAAGGCTTTATTCCATTCATAGAATTATTATTTTGTTGTTATTATTATTAATTATTTTCGCTATTGTTATTTTAATTTTCAAACCATGAGCGTGCATGGCCTTGCGACGTGTACACTACTTGATGCTCTCTCCTCGCCCACGGTCTCATGCATACATCACGACCACAATGTGATACACAGCACACACGGGAAGGTGTGTGTGTGTGTGTGTGTGTGTGTGTGTGTGTGTGTGTGTGTGTGTGTGTGTGTGTGTGTGTGTGTGTGTGTGTGTGTGTGTGCGCGTGTGTGTGTGTGTGTGTGTGTGTTTACCTATTTGTGGTTGCAAGGGTTGATTCATGCTCCTGGTACCTCCTCTTCGCTGGTCGCTAATAAGTCCACTCTCTCCCGTCTCCATTAACTTTCTCGTGTCTCTTCTTGAAGGTATGTGTGGATCCTACCTTCACTACATCGCTCTACAGATTATTTCACTTCCTGACAACTCTATAGCTGAAGAAAAACTTCCTAACATGCCTGTGACTCAATTGATTCTTCATCTTCCGGATGTGACCCCTTGCTGCTTTGTCTCATCTCCGAAACATTTTGTCCCTATCTACCTTGTCTATTAATCTTAGTATTTTGTATGCCGTTATCATGTCCTCCCTACCTCTCCTGTCTTCCAGTGTCGTCAGGCCAATATTCCTTAACCTCTCTTCATAGGACATACTCCTTAGCTCTTGGACTAGTTGTGTTGTAAACCTTTGCACTTTCTCTAATTTCTTGACGAGCTGTACCAGGTGTGGGTTCCATACCAGTGTTGCATACTCCAATGTGGTCCTGACGTGCACTATATACAGCGTCTTGAACGATTTCTTGCTAAGATGTCGAAACACTATTCTTAAGATTGCTAGGCGCCGATATGTTACAGCAGTTATCTGGTTGATGTGCGCCTCAGGAGATGTGGTCGCTATTATACTCACTCCAAGATACTTTTCCTTGAGTGAGGTTTCGAGCCTTTGGCCCACTAGGCTGTATTCTGTTTGCGGTCTTCTTTGACTTTCTCCAATGTTTACGACTTTGCACTTGGTGGGGGTTAAACTCGAAGAGAAAGTTGTTGCACCAAGCTTGAAGCCTGTCTTGATTCCTTTGTAGTTCTACCTGATCTTCATCCATATGAATTCTCCTCATGAGATTCATGTCATCCTCAAACAGGGACACCTGTGAATCTATCTTTTCCTTCATGTCATTCAAGTACACCAAATACAGCACTGGTTCTATGACTCACCCTTGTCGAACCTCGCTTGTCACAGGCGCCCACTCTGACACCTCGTCAAGTAGCATCACTCGTTGTTCCCTTCCTGTCAGGTATTCTCTGATCCATTGCAGTGCTTTTTCCTGTTATTCCTGCCTGCTCCTCTAGCTTTTGTATTAGTCTCTTGTGTGGAACTGTGTCGAAAGCATTTTTACAATTCAAGAAAATGCAGTATACCCACCCCTCTCTCTCTCTCCCCTGCCTAACTTCTGTCACCTTGTCGTAAAACTCCAGAAGGTGTGGGACACTGAATTTCCTCTCCCCTTTCTAGGTGCATACTATACAAGTCAGAGACACTTGTCTGTAGTTTAATGCTAAGCAATTGCACTCTAAACTGAAACTAACCATGTGTACTGTTCATGCAAATTCACATGGGCACTAAACATTAAGACAGCCAGGTGTACTGTAGACAAAAGATAATATTGGGTGCTATACACATAATTAAACGCTTGTAGTACACTTAAAATAACCAGATATATTGAATGCTAAAGTAACTCAGGTGTACTTTAAACTCAGTTTACAGTACAACAGCCCAGCCAAGCTAAGAGTAGATCCACAGCAGCCAGCATTCTGGGATTTGGAGTTCTTCATCTCATGTCAACAATGCATCGGGCAAAGTATAATCGTCCCTAATATTTGGACTTTTCAAAAAAATAAGTATTTACAGATTGATGGATATAGATGTTAAATGTTTTATTTTTGTATCAAACATAACTTAGAAACCACACAAAACTTAACTTCAATAAGCGTAATTTATTTTTAGCTAAATTCTGCTATGTATATCATAGATTAATTTAAATTTATTAAACATTACCTAAAATCAATGATATATATACACACATATATATATATATATATATATATATATATATATATATATATATATATATATATATATATATATATATATATATATATATATATATATATATATGTATATATGTATATATATATATATGTATATATATATATATGTCGTGCCGAATAGGCAGAACTTGCGATCTTGGCTTAAATCGCAACGCTCATCTTGCCATATAGGACAAGTGAAAATTTGTGTATGCAATAGTCTCGCCAAAATCATTCTGAACCTAACGAAAAAAATATATTTGATTGTGTTTGTTTAGTATTAAATTACTGTAAACGTATTTAAAATATATTTAGTTGGATTAGGCTAAAATAAATTGCACTTGTTATAATAAGGTTAGGTAAGTTTTCTAAGATTCTTTTGGTGCAAAATTAAAAATATTTACATTAACATTAATGAAAAAAATATATCTTTAAACCTATAAGAGAATTTTTTAGAAAGGACTTAATTTTAAGTGAGTTTTTGCTAATAGGCCAGTTTTACATATTCGGCACGACATATATATATATATATATATATATATATATATATATATATATATATATATATATATATATATATATATATATATATATATATATATATATATATATATATATATATATATATATATATATCGTGCCGAATATGTAAAACTGGTCAATTAGCAAGAACTTATTTAAAATTAAGTCCTTTCTAAAATTTTCTCTTATACGTTTAAAGATATATTTTTTTCATTAATGTTAATGTAAAAAATTTAATTTTGCACCAAAAGAATCTTAGAAAACTTACCTAACCTTATTATAACAAGAGCAATTTATTTTAGCCTAACCCAACTATATATATTTTAGATTTGTTTACAAAAATTTAATACTAAACAAACACAACGAAATATATATTTTTTCGTTAGGTTTAGAATGATTTTGGAGAAATTATTGCATACACAAATTTTCGCTTGTCCTATATGGCAATATGAGCGTTGCTGTTTAAGCCAAGATCGCAAGTTCTGCCTATTCGGCACGACATATATATATATATATATATATATATATATATATATATATATATATATATATATATATATATATATATATATTATTATTATTATTTTTATTATCACACTGGCCGATTCCCACCAAGGCAGGGTGGCCCGAAAAAGGAAAACTTTCACCATCATTCACTCCATCACTGTCTTGCCAGAAGGGTGCTTTACACTACAGTTTTTAAACTGCAACATTAACACCCCTCCTTCAGAGTGTAGGCACTGTACTTCCCATCTCCAGGACTCAAGTCCGGCCTGCCGGTTTCCCTGAACCCCTTCATAAATGTTACTTTGCTCACACTCCAACAGCACGTCAAGTATTAAAAACCATTTGTCTCCATTCACTCCTATCAAACACGCTCACGCATGCCTGCTGGAAGTCCAAGCCCCTCGCACACAAAACCTCCTTTACCCCCTCTCTCCAACCTTTCCTAGGCCGACCCCTACCCCGCCTTCCTTCCACTACAGAATGATACACGCTTGAAGTCATTCTGTTTCGCTCCATTCTCTCTACATGTCCGAACCACCTCAACAACCCTTCCTCAGCCCTCAGGACAACAGTTTTGGTGATCCCGCACCTCCTCCTAACTTCCAAACTACGAATTCTCTGCATTATATTCACACCACACATTGCCCTCAGACATGACATCTCCACTGCCTCCAGCCTTCTCCTCGCTGCAACATTCATCACCCATGCTTCACACCCATATAAGAGCGTTGGTAAAACTATACTCTCATACATTCCCCTCTTTGCCTCCAAGGACAAAGTTCTTTGTCTCCACAGACTCCTAAGTGCACCACTCACTCTTTTCCCCTCATCAATTCTATGATTCACCTCATCTTTCATAGACCCATCCGCTGACACGTCCACTCCCAAATATCTGAATACATTCACCTCCTCCATACTCTCTCCCTCCAATCTGATATTCAATCTTTCATCACCTAATCTTTTTGTTATCCTCATAACCTTACTCTTTCCTGTATTCACCTTTAATTTTCTTCTTTTGCACACCCTACCAAATTCATCCACCAATCTCTGCAACTTCTCTTCAGAATCTCCCAAGAGCACAGTGTCATCAGCAAAGAGCAGCTGTGACAACTCCCACTTTGTGTGATTCTTTATCTTTCAACTCCACGCCTCTTGCCAAGACCCTCGCATTTACTTCTCTTACAACCCCATCTATAAATATATTAAACAACCACGGTGACATCACACATCCTTGTCTAAGGCCTACTTTTACTGGGAAAAAATTTCCCTCTTTCCTACATACTCTAACTTGAGCCTCACTATCCTCGTAAAAACTCTTCACTGCTTTCAGTAACCTACCTCCTACACCATACACCATATATTTATATATATGTATATATATATATATATATATATATATATATATATATATATATATATATATATATATATATATATATATATATATTTATATATATATATATATATGTATATATATATATATATATATATATATATATATATATATATATATATGTATATATATATATATATATATATATATATATATATATATATATATATATATATGTCGTGCCGAATATTCAAAACTGGTCAATTAGCATGAACTCATTTAAAATTAAGTCCTTTCTAAAATTTTCTCTTGTACATTTAAAGATACATTTTTTTTTCATTAATGTTGATGTAAAAATTTATAATTTTGCACCAAAAGGAACTTAGAAAACTTACCTAACCTTATTGTAATAAGAGCAATTTATTTTAGCCTAACCCAACTAAATACATTTTAGATTTGTTTACAATAAATTAATACTAAACAAACACAGTGAATTATATTTTTTTCGTTAGGTTCATTATGATTTTGGCGACATTATTGCATACACAAATTTTCACTTGTCCTATATGGCAAGATGAGCGTTGCTATTTAAGCCAAGATCGCAAGTTCTGCCTATTCGGCACGACATATGTATATATATATATATATATATATATATATATATATATATATATATATATATTCCCTTTGTCGGGCAGAGGCAGTTTTGACTGCCATTAAAAACGTGCACCTTTACGCGTGTCATCCTACTCGTGCTGTGCAACTGGATTCCCGTTCTTTAATTCTGACCAATCACAAGCCTTCCCTGAGTCGCTGCAGCTAAGTGGTGATGGCGTTTGCCGGCTTCCCATTCGTTGAGAGAACAAAATGTAAACACTTGTGGCTTGGCGTCACCCAGAGTGGGTTTTTTCCATCTAGTGTCACTAATATACTCTTGGATTTTACCGTCTACAATGTCGGTAAGTACTGATTGTTGTGTTTAGTGTGTACATGAAGAAGAGTTTTTACGAGGATAGTGAGGCTCAAGTTAGAGTATGTAGGAAAGAGGGAAATTATTTCCCAGTAAAAGTAGGCCTTAGACAAGGATGTGTGATGTCACCGTGGTTGTTTAATATATTTATGGATGGGGTTGTAAGAGAAGTAAATGCGAGGGTCTTGGCAAGAGGCGTGGAGTTGAAAGATAAGTAAATGCGAGGGTCTTGGCAAGAGGCGTGGAGTTGAAAGATAAAGAATCACACATAAAGTGGGAGTTGTCACAGTTGCTCTTTGCTGATGACACTGTGCTCTTGGGAGATTCTGAAGAGAAGTTGCAGAGATTGGTAGATGAATTTGGTAGGGTGTGCAAAAGAAAAAAGTTAAAAGTGAATACAGGAAAGAGTAAGGTTATGAGGATAACAAAAATATTAGGTGATGAAAGATTGGATATCAGATTGGAGGGAGAGAGTATGGAGGAGGTGAATGTATTCAGATATTTGGGAGTGGACGCGTCAGCAGATGGGTCGATGAAGGATGAGGTGAATCATAGAATTGATGAGGGGAAAAGGGTGAGTGGTGCACTTAGGAGTCTGTGGAGACAAAGAACTTTGTCCTTGGAGGCAAAGAGGGGAATGTATGAGAGTATAGTTTTACCAACGCTCTTATATGGGTGTGAAGCATGGGTGATGAATGTTGCAGCGAGGAGAAGGCTGGAGGCAGTGGAGATGTCATGTCTGAGGGCAATGTGTGGTGTGAATATAATGCAGAGAATTCGTAGTTTAGAAGTTAGGAGGAGGTGCGGGATTACCAAAACTGTTGTCCTGAGGGCTGAGGAAGGGTTATTGAGGTGGTTCGGACATGTAGAGAGAATGGAGCGAAACAGAATGACTTCAAGAGTGTATCAGTCTGTAGTGGAAGGAAGGCGGGGTAGGGGTCGGCCTAGGAAAGGTTGGAGGGAGGGGGTAAAGGAGGTTTTGTGTGCGAGGGGCTTGGACTTCCAGCAGGCGTGTGTGAGCGTGTTTGATAGGAGTGAATGGAGACGAATGGTTTTTAATACTTGACGTGCTGTTGGAGTGTGAGCAAAGTAACATTTATGAAGGGGTTCAGGGAAACCGGCAGGCCGGACTTGAGTCCTGGAGATGGGAAGTACAGTGCCTGCACTCTGAAGGAGGGGTGTTAATGTTGCAGTTTAAAAACTGTAGTGTAAAGCACCCTTCTGGCAAGACAGTGATGGAGTGAATGATGGTGAAAGTTTTTCTTTTTTCGGGCCACCCTGCCTTGGTGGGAATCGTCCAGTGTGATAATAATAAAAAAAATGAATAGTTTAGGCATATTTTGATATATACATAAAGTCTGTGTGAAGCATAATGTGAGTGTAGCATGCAGTTGAAAAAAGTGCAACAAAAGAAGGGCAGTCAGGACTGCCTCTGCCCAAGTAGGGACATAGTCCACTTTCAGTAAAATAAATATTTATAAAAAAAATTCTACTGCATATATGAATTCGGTAGGTGTCTGGATATATACAGAACGTTTTTATTGTCCTTCCAGATCAATGAGAAATTGTTTTATGGGGAGCCCTCCAGCACCAGGTCAAAATATGTCTGCATTTTGGATGACAGTGACTAAGAACCAGAGGTAGATGAACCTGAATTGCTTGATAGTGGTGATGAATACTTGCCGCCAGATGTAGAGGTGTCGAGTGAAGATGAGGAGTTAGAAAGGCCAGCCAAAAAGCAGAATTTAGTCAAGAAAAAGAGAGGCATTACGATCGAGGAGTACCCTGATGAGGAACATATTTATGACGATCTTGCTCTTCAAGGTGAACCTAAGTGGTCCCAGGTTGACCTCCAAAATAACCCTTTGCCGGCATACGAACATGAAAAGCCTCTTCAAATTAGGTCTCCATATCAGTATTTTTGTGATTTCTTTACTCCAGACATGGTAGATAACATAGCATTTCAAGCAAATTTGTACGCCAAGCAAAAAAACATAAATAATAATTTTGCAACAGATTCTGAAGAGATCATGAGGTTCATAGGTATTTTGTTGTTCATGGGTATTATTCAATCACCATCACTCGAAGACTATTGGGAAGGTTCATTTAGGATCTCCCAGGTTGCAGAAGCCATGGGGTCTAAGAGGTTTAGGTTACTTAGACGTACTATCCATGTCAATGACAACACACAAAAGGATAATGACAGATTCCAATTGCTTCCTAGACTTCCATTCTAGCAATTAGTAATATACAATAATTGCTCTTCCTCATGAATCTCAGGAATATGGGACTTGAAAGTTTTATCCCTTTGCAATGTGTCCTTGTTGTTATTTCTTTCAATTTTATATTTTTCTAATACTTACAAAATGTTTTGATACAAGTTCCATTGATGTTTTTGATATTGTATGTTTGCATAATAAATTTAAAAAATAGTTATTGGGTGTTTTATTAACAATTGCAAGTTTGCAACATTCAAATTTATATTCCCTATTTCGGGCATGGGCGAGTTAAACTGCCTTTCGCAGATTAGCAATTGCTCGGAAATTAACCATCAGAATTCCATTTATATGGCCTCATTCATCTTATACTGAGTTACTCTATCCACTCTAAAGGAGTTAAGTGTGACATTCCATTATATCAGACATTGCCCGACAAAGGGGGTTAATTAAACGTATAAGAGAAAATTTTTGAAAGGACTTAATTTTAAATGAGTTCTTGCTAACTGACCAGTTTTACATATTCGGCACGACATATATATATATATATATATATATATATATATATATATATATATATATATATATATATATATATATATATATATATATATACATATATACATATATATATATATATATATATATATATATATATATATATATATATATATATATATATATATATATTATATATATATATATATATATATATATATATATATATACATATATATATATATATATATATATATATATATATATATATATATATATATATATATATATATATATATATATATATATATATATATATGTCGTGCCGAATAGGCAGAACTTAAGATCTTAGCTTAAATAGCAATGCTCATCTTGCCATATAGGACAAGCAAAAATTTGTGTATGCAATAATTTCCCCAAAATCATTCTGAACCTAATGAAAGAAATATATTTAACTGTGTTTGTTTAGTATTAAATTATTGAAAGCAAATCTAAAATATATTTAGTTGGGTTAGACTAAAATAAATTGCTCTCTTTATAATAAGGTTAGGTAAGTTTTCTAAGATTCTTCTGGTGCAAAATTAAAATTTTTTACAGTAACATTAATGAAAAAAATGTATCTTTAAACGTATAAGAAAAATTTTTAGAAAGGACTTAATTTTAAATGAGCTCTTGCTAATTGACCAGTTATACATATTCGGCACGACATATATATATATATATATATATATATATATATATATATATATATATATATATATATATATATATATATATATATATATATATATATATATATATATATGTCGTGCCGAATAGGTAGAACTTGCAATCTTGGCTTAAATAGTAACGCTTATCTTGCCATATAGGACAAGCGAGAATTTGTGTATGCAATAATTTCGCCAAAATCATTCTGAACCTAACGAAAAAAATACATTTCAGTGTATTTGTTTAGTATTAAATTACTGTAAACAAATCTAAAATATATTTAGTTGGGTTAGACTAAACTAAATTGTTCTTGTTATAATAAGGTTAGGTAAGTTTTCTAAGATTCTTTTGGAGCAAAATTAAAAATTTTTGCATTAACATTAATGAAAAAAAATATATCTTTAAACGTATAAGAGAAAATTTTAGAAAGGACTTAATTTTAAACGAGTTTTACATATTCGGCACGACATATATATATATATATATATATATATATATGTATATATATATATATATATATATATATATATATATATATATATATATATATATATATATATATATATATATATATATATATATATATATATATATATATATATATATATATATGTATATATATATATATATATATATATATATATATATATATATATATATATATATATATATATATATATATATATATATATATATATATATATATATATATATATATATATATACATATATATATTAGGAAACAGATATATATATATATATATATATATATATATATATATATATATATATATATATATATATATATATATATATATATATATATATATATATGCAATAAGATCACAATTTAAAATTTACAGAAAACCTACAAATAACTGTTCCTATGTCCACTATTATTCCTCGCATCAAGATAGAGTCAAACTGTCTGTTTTCTCATCAATGTTTCTGAGAGCTTTACGAATTTGTAGTCCTGAGTTCATAGATGAGGAAATATCCAAAATTTATGAAATAGGTAATGATTTAAAATACCCAAGAAATGTAATTGATAAATCTTTTAAAGTTGCTAGAAATACTTTTTACAATCCAAAAAGGGACAACCAGCCTTATTCAACTAAAAATATGTTGGTTCTCCCTTACCATGAAAACTTGGTTGATATGCCTTCTCTTCTTAAGACTTTTAATATTAAAGTTGTATTCAAAAATCTTGATACAGTAAAAAAACTTTTGATAAAGAATTCCCCCCAAAATGCTGATGGATGTGTCTATAAGATTCCTTGTAAAATTTGCGATAAAGTTTATTACGGTCAAACTGGTAAAAATCTCGAACTAAGATTAAAACAACATAAATATAGCATTAGAACTGGACAAGATTCCAATGCTCTATTTATTCATGTAAGAGATTTTAACCATCCAATTGATTTTCAAAAAGTTGAGAAAGTAGTATCAAGCAAGTCCATGGTCGACAGGAATATAATTGAAACTTGTTTCATAAAAAGCAGTTTTGACAATAATATGAATATTTCCTTTGGTTTATATAAATTAGATCCATTTATAATTAATAGAATTTGGGAAGAATTTAATAATACACTGGACAAATAATTTTTAAATTTTCTTGGGTAGAATAGTTTGTGGGGTGAGTTGTGCAAAGGACCTATCCAAGTTGGGTCGGCGCGCGTCAGGTGTTTAACCGTTGTGGGATCTGATAGTGAGGTGCTGGCCTGACCCCTTATATAGCTTCCTTGTATGTTTTACTTTCATAGTTCCTTGATAATGTGAGTAGTCACGAAAGCGCTTGGAATTTCTCTATTTTTTCAGAGTGGTTGTTTTGCATATATATATATATATATATATATATATATATATATATATGTATATATATATATATATATATATATATATATATATATATATATATATATATATATATATATATATATATATATATATATATATATATTGCTCAACGCACATATTACTTGCCAGGTTGTGGTTGCAAAGGGAAGGGTCACTCACTCTAGAGAGCCAATTATCAGAACTACAGCAAATAGCATCTATTTAGGTAGAGATGGGAGCTGTTTAAGGCATGTCATAGCGTGTAGTAGTGTGGGCACCACTAACACATATACACAAACACACACACACACACACACACACACACACACACACACACACACACACACACACACACACAAACACACACACACACACACACACACACACACACACACACACACACACACACACACACAAACACACACACACAAACGCACGCACATACAGAAGAACTATGTACACACACTCTCACAGTAAAACTGAGTAATATTGCTTCTATTTAAAGATCTTAAACCCTCTTAGTAGAAGAATTAAATTAAGTTAACCTAGGATAACCAAAACACTGGGAAAGTACCTTTCTTGTACTGGATATGTATGTAGACATGTGAAGCATGCACGAACACACGCACACATAAACTGGCCAACCTACCACAACCGTCACAGCTGCTCACACACACACACACACACACACACATACACACACACACACACACACACACACACACACACACACACACACATAAACACACACACACACACACACACATACGCACACACACACACACACACACACACACACACACACACACACACACACACACACACACACACAAATAGGTGAGTACAAATAGGTGAGCACACACACAGGATGAAGAAGGAAGGAGGGGAGGTCACAAAAAACGACAGCGAAGTATGTCAGGAGCACAGCACGAGATTCAAAGAAGTGTTCACAGAGGAGACAGAAAGGCAGACAGGTGGGGTACACCATCAAGTGTTGTACACAATACATACAACAGAGGAAGAAGTGAAGAGGCTGTTAAGCGAGCTAGATATCTCAAAGGCGATAGTGTCGTAGGGGTTCGTAGGAGATATGATGATTGGAGTTAAACACATTTGTTGGATGGTAACACTTATTAGCAGAGATGAAGGGGGAGAGCTCAAACTTCCTTTCCTGTCGCCTGCTTGGATAACGGGGAACTGAGGCCGATGCAGCGCATCCCACGCACTCATGCAGCATCATGTGACGTCATACAAACTAGTCACTAGGCCTAGCAAAGGGGTCGTGTATGTAAAACATATGGATGGTACTATGATACTCAGATAAGCTATACAGCACATGTAGGGGATCAGCAACTATGCTGACAGCTCGGTCATGTTACGTATGTCGTCTCGACATACAATACTATGCTATAGGCTGAACAGGCAGGTAGCTCTGGGCTGATTCTATACAATAGCAAAGACATATGAGTAGTGCTGAAAGCGGTTGAGTGGCTTCGTCTTCTCAGTGGCTTCCTCCCGAAAGGTCTGTGGCTGAGTGGCTGCCTCCTCTCAGTGGCTGCCTCCTGTCAGTGGCTGCCTCCTCTGAGCGGTCTCTTTCCACGCCCGCGCGCCCACCCGCCCGCCCGCGGCTTCTGCAGCACCTTCTGCAGAAGGCGCTGCAGAAGGGCCCCCGAATTTTTTTCCGATTTTTTTCAAATTTTTTTTTAATTTCTTGTGCTCTCCATCTCCTTGGATCAAGTTTTTGGGTTTCCCCCTATGGGTTTAAGCATTCAAATGGACTCCCACTTGCATCCCAAATTTCCTGCTCCAATTCCTCAGATCAACACCCTCCAACCATCCACTTCTACCCCAAATATTCCTGCTCCATATCCTCGGATCAACACTCTCCCCCACACCTCCCACACTCCTACCCCAAAATTTCTGCTCTACTTCCGTGGATCAAGTTTTTCTCGATATCAAAGACTCCACTTTCTTGGATCAAGTTTTTCTCGATATCAATAATACAAAGCCTCCATCTCCTCAGATCAAGTTTTTGGGTTCCCCCTCTGGGGTTTCGAAATTCTTATGATCTCCTCGGATCAACACCCTCCCCCCACACCTCCCACCACCCACTTCTACCCCAAGTATTTCTCCTCCATCTCCTTGGAACAAGTTTTTCTCGATATCAATAATACAAAGACTCCATCTCCTTGGATCAAGTTTTTTTGGATTCCCCCCTCTGGGGGTAAGCATTCAAATGAACTCCCCCTATGGGGCATGGTACTTTCTCTTACTACAGGTCTAAACAAGTGTGACGTCACCCCACCTGTGTTTACTCGGCAGTCAGTGACGCCACTTGATGTCCTCAAACACACAGGCTGAATCTTGTCGACTTCCACCTATGTCAGTGACGTCACGTGATAACCTCACACACACAGGCTGAATCTTGTCGAACAGACAATAACTTAAAATGCAGGATAACGCTAATACACAATATTTTCATTTATTTCTTTATTATACAACCAATGCATTTCATATACATTTCTGGTAATACAACAAAAAAATACAAATTCATTGAAAAAAAAGATACAATTCATTGACTAAAATCAACATATTTTTCTCTTGAAGAAATTCTGTGCATTTTGTTCTGGATCTTCTTCGTCGTCACCATCTCAGTATTACACATTTCGTATACAACATAGAGAAAACATTACACATTTTCACTCTTAACCCAGGATAACCCAAATAATTTCACTTTTTTTTCGTTAATACCCACAACAATTCACAATTTCTTTACAAAATACAACAAAAAATTCATTCTCCTCAAGTCTAGACATTTTTCTCGTTTTATCTATTTCATCAGAAAAAGTCTGGCGAATCTTATCTGATCGATCTCAGATAACATCTCAGGTCACTCCCCCACGAAGTAACCTTCTCTCTCTCTCCTTCTTGCCCCTTCTCCCCATCCTCCCAAACCCTCACTCTCCCACCCACATCCCACAACACCCACAACTCATAACACCCACAACCCACAACACCCCACAACCCACATCACCCACACCAACAACCCACTTATAACATCTTTTTGGTATCTCTAGTTCGACAACAATACCCACAACCCTCATCACTTACCAATTTATTCACAATTTTTCCTCTTTCGATACAGATTTTTCCCATTCTTTTTACTGAATCTTAAATGTAATGCACATTCCTTCCCACATTACTAAAATTCTAATAAAATCCTCTCCATACCCATCTCCTTGTATAAACATAAATTAATATTATACTCACAACAAATAATCATCTCACTACCCAACTACTGCGGCATGTTTCTACACCCTCCAATCTTTTCCAATGTATCATAACTTTTCACTTCTATAATTTCTTTTATAATATTCACACATTACCTTTATTTTCAGTAAAATCCCCCCATATTTCATTAAATTTCTAATTCAACCCTCCCCATACCCCTCTCCATCTCACCCACATTTCTTCACACCCACTCACCCATCTCCCTTTCACTCATAACCCACAATTTCATCAGAAAAAGTCACCACAACACTTACAACTTATAATCACTTTTCGATAAATTCACTAGACACAATTTTACATATTACGAAGTTAACACACACACACACACACACACACACACACACACTTTTCTCAATATCTCTTAAGAAATATTCTCTCATCGACAACCTTTATCATCTCACTACAGAACAACCCCCAGATTACTTCGAACACTCTCATAAATAATTGAACACCTTCAAAACCACATTTTAACATTTCCAAACAACACTGAAACACTTCCAAAATATCATTTTGAATACTCCCAAATAAGATTTGACATCTCTAATTTATCTACACTTACATATTTCATTAAAGTACAGCTCATCCGCCAAACTCCTCCTGCATTCTCCAGATTTTTACAAGATTAGCACAAAAACTAGCTCATACACTTATGAGTCATTACCAATACACAAGCACACACACACACACACACACAGACACACACACACACACACACACACACACACACACACACACACACACACACACACACACACACACACACACACACACACACCACTTTGAACACTACCAAAAACACCATCAATTACCTTTGAATACTCCCAAATACACCACTGAATACTACTAAAACACCTCTGAATACTACTAAAACACCATGGAATACTCCCAGAACACTTTCAAAAATACTCTTGCACATCATTTGAACACCATCAAAAACATCATCAAACTCCTTTGAATACTCCCAAATACACCACTGAATACTACTAAAACACCACTGAATACTACTAAAACACCAATGAATACAGTCAAAACACCACCAAAATCACCATAAACTAAGATCAACATTTACCTATGAATACTCCAAAAACATAATTTGAACACATTTAAAAACATCATCAAACTCCTTTGAATACCCACATAACACCACTGAATACATACAAAACATCACACTGAATACTACCAAAACACCACTGAATACTGCCCAAACGCTACTAAAAATCACCAGAAATTAAGATCAACACTACCAGCTAATACCCATTTTATAGAAATCCCCACAAATTTTTTCTTAAATGTAATGCACATTCCTACCTACACTCACTAAATTTCTAATAAAATCCATCTCCTCAAATCCACATAGTTTAATATTATACTCATAACCCACAATTTTTCTCATTTTAACTATTTCATCAGAAAAAAGTCATGCGCATTTTCATTTTGTCTCAGTAATATTCACAACATGTCACAAATTTTTAGAAAACACTCATTTTTATAAATATATCACGAACACATCCAACTAAGATATGATATAAATCACATTTTAGTCACATTCCCTCGATTTCGGTAATATGAACAAAATGTTTGGGATAATAGAACATTTCCAAATTACGTTGGAGCACATTCAAAAGACTTTATCTTAAAATCGAGCATTATTTTCTTGTTGGTAGACACACTCAATGGTAGAAATATTTACTCGATTTCCGGATAGAAACACATACCTCGCTCTGAGAGACTCCTTGAGCTTATATGGCTTACCCCAAAGTATTGCGTCATGATTTTTGTACAACCCCCTTCGGTGATAATCTCCTTACTGAACACTTGTCAGACAGACAGACGCCATGAAATGGTGTTCACACCCAAGGTAGAAAATCACATAGTCATTACGTATCTCCTTACTGAACATCTGTGTGTGATCATGAATAAGAGATATAACATTTGTATTCTACCTCAATACTTTTTTCATGGCAAAATTTGATTGATTTAAAATTCATCATGTCTTAAAATTTTTTATTAAACATTTCTCTTTTTAATGAATGAATCATCATATATTATTAATCTCGGTGTAACAACACGCTCTAAAGATCATAAATCCTCCTCTCTAGGTCTTTTTCTTCCGAGCCCCGTCACATCGGTACCTGTAAATGTTAATATTTTTTTTTATTTCATTAGCATTTAATGGGGAGAATTTTGCATCATCACCTGTAAAAGACATAAACCAACTAAAAGTTACATTTTTTTGTTCACTATCCCAAACATATGCCTCTCAAGTGTTACATCAGTATTCTTCTCGTTAACTTAAATATCTTCCCATTATTAACTTAAAAGCATAATCATAATTTTCTTCTTGTTAACTTAAATGATGTAATCATTATGGTAGACATGATTCTTGGTGCTCAGGTAGAGAGAGAAGGTCGAAATGGTAAGTAACACTTTTCACGAAGAGGTAAATGTGAGTTATATAATAGTTGAAATATATCTCTCTCTTCAAGTTATAATTACTTCCTCATAATAATTTAAATGAATTAAACCACTGATACAAGGTAAATAATTTTGCTTACCTTATAAGTTACTCACACATTAGGTTCAATGTTTTTAATATATTTTTTAATATCTGTGAAAACTTCTCTCCAAATTAATTTCCACTTCTTTGTGTTGTACCATCTATGCAAAATGCACAGATTATACTGTCTATTAAATATTTGACTGACAAAGTTTTCAGATATATTGTTTTCCAAAATATAATATACCAGATCGTCACTCCACTCCGTTACCATTTCATCAATGAATTAATGCTAATCAAGTTCATTTTCTAACCAATTTTTAACTCGTTGAAAATTCTTTTGACTCAATGATTCACCATCTTCCCTTAAGAGTTGATTGACAGTGTTGCAAAATTCCAACCAAGGAAGATCTTTCACCGTTTCACAAATAACAATGAAATCACCAAGTTTCCCCATACTAGATGCTTTCCGTGCGGTTCCCTGACAATGTCTGGGGGTGACTTACACACAACTCTTCCATACACATAAAGAGTTGCTAAATAGTATTAAATGAAAATTTCGTTATGATTAAACTTACCTAAACTAGGATCAGCCATTTCAAAATCCATTTTCGTAATTAATTTTTTGGGCTTTGGTATAATAAAAGTTTGAGATAAATGACTACTCCATTCTCATTCTCGTAACAATAAATTTTCCAATATTTCTTCACTCCATCGTTGAATCATTTCTCGTACCTCAACTACAATCTCTTCTTTTGAGAGAACACGTTCCGCGCCAACTCTTTTTTGAATGGGTTCGACTCTCTTAATTGTATACAACATTTCTATGAACGCCACACTAGTATGTTTTGTCGCAACCACCTCCATATTTCTTCTTCTGCTCAAGTGATTCCTTACCATTTCACTCCAAATATTTATACCAAAAATTTCAATCGTTGTCATCATCGAACATCATTATTTTTAATAATACAAATACACATTACAGGGGATTTCTTCAAAGCATATATATTATCCATCGTATATTTCAATTAATATGTTTAGCCATTGTTAATTTTCCTTATTTTCTAGCAAAAAGAAATATTCAGACAATATTTTTTTTGGCAACACTACTCGCTTGTGGCGTCATGCTCCACCAAACAGGATTGAACAGACCTCTTCCCTTTAACTTAAATGAACTAAAAGCATGACATCACGATACTCATTGATCAAAATTTTCTTACCTTTAATTGTCTTCATGCATTTCCAGGTATGTACCATCGGTATAGTAATAACAAGTCATAATGCCGTTTAAGTAAGTTATGATTACACTCTACAGGATTCAACAAATGCATTACCAATTCCAATCATTTGCTAGAAATCAACACAGTTGGTGAAGTTACCCTATGGGGATTTGTTCATCTATCATCCATGATACAACTTTTCATAATTTTTCTTGCTAAGATCACCTCCTCCGGATAAGACTTTGCATATTAAAGGTTTATATTCATTCCACTTAAGATTCTTCACCTCATCAAAGAGATCCAACAAATGTTTAACTCTCCCCATCCTGTATGACACTAAACTCGTGGTGGTTCATTCACCTATCGTTATGGTGATACCACGTAGTATTTTTCATGGAACAAATTTCTCTGCACATATAGTTATAAAAACTACTAACTCGACAACCCTCGTGGTGAAAAGAGTATAAGAAGACACATCTGTATTGAGTTAAAAGAGTATTTAGATGGAGACTTCAGATCTACGTAAGTTCCCTGGACTGTAAAAATTCAAGTGAGATTTTTGTTATAGTCTAAAAAAATTTGTGTTAGAGTCATCTTGTGTTTAAGTTAACAAGAGGAAAAGTTCAATTAATAAGTGGAAGTTACATGTGAAAGAAAATTTGTTACAGAAGCAAAAGTGTCTACACATCACTGATCTGGTAAAGAAATGATTAATTCAATAGAAGACCTTGATCACAACCCTCCAAAACGAAAGAAGGTGACTGAACAATATCTCACCGATGAAGAAATGCTTATAGCAATGGAAAATTTTGAACGTGAGTTTTTAATGAGATATTATTGAAGAAATTCACCCACAATGTAATTTTTAGAAATTCTAATGAGAAATATTTTTTTTTTCATTTTGTTGAGTAACAAACTTAATTTTTGGGATATAATACTATATTTTATCAAAATTACAGGTAAAGAAGCAACAAAAGATGAAGAAAAATATATTTTGTTAATGAAAGGTAATATTACGAAAGCTTTTAGTGACAGTGATAAAATTCTTTTAGTACAACAAGCAAATTGTTGTGCTGTTAAATTGAAAAAGGGATGTCTTGCTGATGCTTTAAGTCAGGTTTTACCACTTAGCAATCCATATTTATTTAGATCACCTGGATGTCATCAAACAAAGCTAGCCAGTGAAATCACCATGATAAAATTGGGAGCATAAAATTTGTAAATAATAGAAAAAATAACCCCATGATTGCCAATATGTTCGCACAGTATGCGATGGGACCTCCACATAAGTATTATATGAACTGTAAAGTTGATAAGACCTACTACAATACATGCAAATATTTAGATACAAAGAAAGGTCATGAGATTATATTCAAAGAGTGCATGAATGATCTTGTTAAGTGGTTATTAACAGATCCCAATGGGATTATAATGGAAAAAGTTGTGTTTCCAGAAGAAATTGGATGTGCTTCAGCCGGAGGTGATTGGCATGCATATCTTAAAATCATTCATGATTTTGCAAAGGAATTAAAAAAACGTCGTAGAAATATTGTTGTCATTATTGTAAAATATGACAAATAAAATATCTCTATAATACTTTTTTTTTGTTTTATTCACCATCACTCTAAAACCTTATTAGGCAACTGAATAGAGATCATACGTCTGGCAGGAATGGTAATGAGTATAAACATCTCTGAATTTTGTTGTTCATACATTAGCACCTCTTCCACCAGGGTGCAACTAACCATCTCAAGAAAATGGAGACAGACAATAGGATGGAAAAATATTTTAAAATTGAAGAAGGAAAATTGTACGATGAAAAATATTGTCGTGACAATGCCTGCATTATTTTTCATGCGAATTGTGTTGCTATAAAAGGATATGGTGCAAGTTATTATTTGGGTAAGAAATATCCTTATGCTGATGTGTATCGGAGTAGAGAACCATTATTTAATCTGAGAAGATGCAGAGTTGAAGATCGTGATACTCCTGGAACTGTTATCGAGTTTCAACCTTCACCGGATCAAAGAAAATTGAATCTTCCTTATTTAGCAGCCATAAAAAAACAATTTGGTATTGCTGGACCACTGGAGGAAAAAACCATTTCTCAAAATTTTATTGAAAAATCAAGAGATTCCCATTTGGTGTATGGTTAAAAGAAAGATACTATCACAGACAGAATAAGATATTTCAAGGAAGCCATTGAGAGAGTCATAAAAAGTGTGAAAGACAATAAATATATGAGAGGTTATCTTTCTGAAAGGTATTGGGAGGTATGAAACTTCAAATGATTATATCTGGAATACACATTATAAACCCATACTCAAAGATATGATAATGAAATTTAAGGAAGAAGGTATTCGTACAACAATAGTTGTCAGAGAAGAAATGAAAAACATTAACCAAGGTCAAGAATTAGAAGATGATTCGAAGTTATTGTCTTCTAGAACTGAAGGAAGTGCTTGGTATCCCTCATGAGGTAAGCAAAATTATTTACCTTGTATCAGTGGTTTAATTCATTTAAATTATTATGAGGAAGAAATTATAACTTGAAGAGAGAGATATATTTGAACTAATATATAACTCACATTTACCTCTTCGTGAAATGTGTTACTTACCATTTCGACCTTCTCTCTCTACCTGAGCACCAAGAATCATGTCTACCATAATGATTACATCATTTAAGTTAACAAGAAGAAAATTATGATTATGCTTTTAAGTTAATAATGGGAAGATATTTAAGTTAACGAGAAGAATACTGATGTAACACTTGAGAGGCATATGTTTGGGATAGTGAAAAAAAAAATGTAACTTTTAGTTGGTTTATATCTTTTACAGGTCATCACCTGTAAAAGATATAAAAAAAAATATTAACATTTACAGGTACCAATGTGATGGGGCTTGGAAGAAAAAGACCTAGAGAGGAGGATTTATGATGTTTAGAGCGTGTTATTACACCGAGATTAATAATATATGATGATTCATTCATTAAAAAGAGAAATGTTTAATAAAAATTTTTAGGACATGATGAATTTTAAATCAATCAAACCTTACCATGAAAAAAGTATTGAGGTAGAATACAAATGTTATATCTCTTATTCATGATCACACACAGATGTTCAGTAAGGAGATACGTAATGACTATGTGATTTTCTACCTTGGGTGTGACCACCATTTCATGGCGTCCGTCTGTCTGACCTGTGTTGACACAAGTGTTCAGTAAGGAGATTATCACCGAAGGGAGTTGTACAAAAATCATGACGCAATACTTTGGGGTAAGCCATATAAGCTCAAGGAGTCTCTCAGAGCGAGGTATGTGTTTCTATCCGGAAATCGAGTAAATATTTCTACCATTGAGTGTGTCTACCAACAAGAAAATAATGCTTGATTTTAAGATAAAGTCTTTTGAATGTGCTCCAACGTAATTTGGAAATGTTCTATTATCCCAAACATTTTGTTCATATTACCGAAATCGAGGGAATGTGACTAAAATGTGATTTATATCATATCTTAGTTGGATGTGTTCGTGATATATTTATAAAAATGAGTGTTTTCTAAAAATTTGTGACATGTTGTGAATATTACTGAGACAAAATGAAAATGCACTTGACTTTTTTCTGATGAAATAGTTAAAATGAGAAAAATTGTGGGTTATGAGTATTATATTAAACTATGTGGATTTGAGGAGATGGATTTTATTAGAAATTTAGTGAGTGTAAGGAGGAATGTGCATTACATTTAAGAAAAAAATTGTGGGGATTTCTATAAAATGGGTATTAGCTGGTAGTGTTGATCTTAGTTTCTGGTGATTTTTAGTAGTGTTTGGGCAGTATTCAGTGGTGTTTTGGTAGTATTCAGTTATGGTAGTATTCAGTTATTATGTTATGTGGTTATTCAAAGGATTTTGATGATGTTTTTAAATGTGTTCAAATGATGTTTTTGGAGTATTCATAGGTAAATGTTGATCTTAGTTTATGGTGATTTTGGTGGTGTTTTGACTGTATTCACTGGTGTTTTAGTAGTATTCAGTGGTGTTTTAGTAGTATTCAGTGGTGTATTTGGGAGTATTCAAAGGAGTTTGATGATGTTTTTGATGGTGTTCAAATGATGTGCAAGAGTATTTTTGAAAGTGTTCTGGAAGTATTCAGTGGTGTTTTAGTAGTATTCAGTGATGTTTTAGTAGTATTCAGTGGTGTATTTGGGAGTATTCAAAGGTAATTGATGGTGTTTTTGGTAGTGTTCAAAGTAAAGTGGTGTGTGTGTGTGTGTGTATTGGTAATGACTCATAGTGTATGAGCTAGTTTTTGTGCTAATCTTGTAAAAATCTGGAGAATGTGGAAGGAGTTTGGTGGATGAGTTGTAATTTAATGAAATATGTAAGTGTAGATAAATTAGAGATGTCAAATCTTATTTGGGAGTATTCAAAATGATATTTTGGAAGTGTTTCAGTGTTGTTTGGAAATGTTCAAAGGTGGTTTTGAAGGTGTTCAATGATTTATGAGAGTGTTCGAAGTAACCTGGGGGTTGTTCTGTAGTGAGATGATAAAGGTTGTCGGTGAGAGAATATTTCTTAAGAGATATTGAGAAAAGTGTGTGTGTGTGTGTGTGTGTGTGTGTGTGTGTGCTAACTTCGTAATATGTAAAATTGTGTCTAGTGAATTTATCGAAAAGTGATTATAAGTTGTAAGTGTTGTGGTGACTTTTTCTGATGAAATTGTGGGTTATGAGTGAAAGGGAGATGGGTGAGTGGGTGTGAAGAGATGTGGGTGAGATGGAGAGGGGTATGGGGAGGGTTGTATTAGAAATTTAATGAAATATGGGGGGATTTTACTGAAAATAAAGGTAATGTGTGAATATTATAAAAGAAATTATGGAAATGAAAAGTTATGATACATTGGAAAAGATTGGAGGGTATAGAAACATGCTGCAGTAGTTGGGTAGTGAGATGATTATTTGTTGTGAGTATAATATTAATTTATGTTTATACAAGGAGATGGGTATGGAGAGGATTTTATTAGAATTTTAGTAATGTGGGAAGGAATGTGCATTACATTTAAGATTCAGTAAAAAGAATGGGAAAAATTTGTATCGAAAGAGGAAAAATTGTGAATAAATTGGTAAGTGATGAGGGTTGTGGGTATTGTTGTCGAACTAGAGATACCAAAAAGATGTTATAAGTGGGTTGTTGTTGTGGGTGATGTGGGTTGTATGGTGTTGTGGGTTGTGGGTGTTGTGAGTTGTGGGTGTTGTGGGATGTGGGTGGGAGAGTGAGGGTTTGGGAGGGTGGGGAGAAGGGGCAAGAAGGAGAGAGAGAGAAGGTTACTTCGTAGGCGAGTGACCTGAGATGTTATCTGAGATCGATCAGATAAGATTCGCCAGACTTTTTCTGATGAAATAATTAAAACGAGAAAAATGTCTAGACTTGAGGAGAGTGAATCTTTTGTTGTATTTTGTAAAGAAATTGTGGATTGTTGTGGGTATTAACGAAAAAAAAAAGTTAAATTATTTGAGTTATCCTGGGTTAAGAGTGAAAATGTGTAATGTTTTCCCTATGTTGTATACGAATTGTGTAATACTGAGATGATGACGACGAAGAAGATCCAGAACAAAATGCACAGAATTTCTTCAAGAGAAAAATATGTTGATTTTAGTCAATGAATTGTATCTTTTTTTCAATGAATTTGTATTTTTTTGTTGTATTACCAGAAATGTATGTGAAATGCATTGGTTGTATAATAAAGAAATAAATGAAAATATTGTGTATTAGTGTTATCCTGCATTTTAAGTTATTGTCTGCTCGACAAGATTCAGCCTGTGTGTGTGAGGTCATGACGTGATGTCACTGACATAGGTGGAAGTCGACAAGATTCAGCCTGTGTGTTTGAGGTCATCAAGTGACGTCACTGACCACTGAGTAAATACAGGTGGGGTGACGTCACACTTGTTTAGACCTGTAGTAAGAGAAAGTACCATGCCCCATAGGGGGAGTTCATTTGAATGCTTACCCCCAGAGGGGGAATTCAAAAAACTTGATCCAAGGAGATGGAGTCTTGGCATTGTTGATTTCGAGAAAAACTTGATCCAAGGAGGTAGAGCAGGAATACTTGGGGTTGAAGTGGATGATTGGAGGGTGTTGATCCGAGCAGGAATATTTGGGGTGGAAGTGGGTGGTGGGAGGGGTACCCATAGGGGGAAACCCAAAAACTTGATCAAAGGAAGTAGAGCATGAATATATGGTTTAGAGGGTATGAGGAGATGGAAGTGGGAGGGGGAACCTCAGAAATTTGTTCCAAGGAGTGGAGAGCACAAGAAAATGAAATTAAAAAAAAATTCGAAAAAAATCGGAAAAAAATTCGGGGAGTGGGGGCGATCCAGACGACGCTGCAGAAGGTGTGGGCGAGGGCACTGGCGGGCAGTGCGGGCGGGTGCAAGGGTGGGTGGGTGTGGGTGAGGGCGAGGGCGGGTGGCGTGGGTGGGCGTGAGGGCGGGCGGGCACAAGGGTGCGAAAGGAGTCTGCTCAGGAAAGGGAGCTACTCAGGAAAAGGAAGCCACTCAGCTGCAGACCTTTTCAGGAGGAACCGCTCAGGAAAAGGAAGCCACTGAGAGTAGGAAGCCACTGAGCTGCAGACCTTTCGAGAGGAAGCCACTGAGAAGAGGAAGCCACTCAGCCGCTTTCAGCACTACTCATATGTAACTTAGAACTAATGGATGGTATCATAATGGACGTTAACGTAATGAGTTTTAACGTAATGGGTGTTAAGGTAATGAGTTTTAACGTAATGGGTGTTAAGGTAATGAGTTTTAACGTAATGCATTATGAATTATAAGAACAAATCATGGTATAATAAAGGATGGAATTGATCGATCAATCTGTATTCATGCACTTGACGGATTCTGAGGAAGAATAAATATATTTACAAAGGTGGAAGTAATTAACAGCAAAGGCAGATCTGGCGTGCTCAGATCATTACTGCTAAATTCTCAGAATTCGGAGGGAATGTGAACACAAAAAAAATTATGAAAAACTGATCAGCTAATAACAAAACACACAGCTGGCAACTTCATTCATCGTGAACATCTAATTATACAGACTATATACATTTAAACCCAACTCTCCGAGGGTAAGATTTACACATGCAGAATGGGTATCGTCTTTGGGAGGATCGAATTCCTTTGCAATGGCTAACACATGCCTTGACTGAGGGAGATCTAAACAAGTATCTACAAAAGATACTTGTGGGTTTCTCATTACTTGTCGAGTACGCAAAGAATAACGACATTCGGGTTGATATTAGAGGTAGATATTAGAGGTTGATATTAGAGTCAAGAGGATTGTCAGCATCTGTCACATTAGTCTGGGTAGCAATATCATCAACATCGCATACTAACCTCATATGATCTAAATGCGATTCTTTATACTGACCAGTACTAATTTCTCTAACCTTATACTTATTGCCATTGATATGTTCAACTACTTGATAAGGGCCAACAAACTTTTAGTCGAGCTTAGGCATTGCGGATGTTTTGTTGAAATTACTTTAACTTTTGTTGGCTTAGCACGACTATTAGCTACTCTAGTAAATTCTGCTGTTGATTTATGAAGTGTCTCATGGATTCTTCTGAAAACACTTTGAGCTATGCTGGTACGAGTTGCTATGAAATCATCAGGGTTATAATTGGGTTTCGGTGTGGAATGTAACAACTCTTAAGGCAAACACTTGTCTACACTGTACAATGCATAATGTGGAGTGTCACCTATGGAAGCATTGTAAGCAGAATTTATGGCACATTGAGCATCTGGTATAACTTCATCCCAAGTTTCACTTTTGGGGTTGGTAGTGGCTCTCAAAACATCTAGTACTTTCTAATTTGTACGTTCTTCTAACCCATTCCTGGCAGGATGATGAGGAACAATGGTGGATTTAGAGATCTTGTACAAGGTACACAAATTTTCAAGAATCTCATTACAGAATTCACCTCCATTATCTGTTACTAAGGACTTAGGGGTGGTATGCCTGCAGATAATGCATTCTTTAAATGCTTTAGCTACTGTCTCAGCAGTCTTATCTGCAATAGGAACTAACTCACAATATCTGGTGAAATGGTCTACCATAACACAGATGTTGTTACCTTGGAGGGAACATTTAAAATTGGTTAACAAATCAAGTGCAACTCTTTCCCACGGTTTGCTAGCAGTTGGATACACTTGGATTGGGTTAGGACCATTCCTTTATGCTGCATACAGACACTACATTTCTTAACATACTCAGAAATGTCAGTTGCCATACGTGGCCAAAAGTATTTCATTCTGGCTTGTTTCACAGGACGATCCATACCAGGGTGTACAACACCTGGTGCATCGTGAACTAGCTGTAGAGCTACATTCACTAGTGACTGTGGAATTTTAATTCGTATACTCTTCTGCTTGGAGTACCCAACTCGGCTGTGTGATAAAGTAATTCTTGACTAATGACAAGGTCACTAATGGGTGCTGGTGGCTTCACAGTCACGATAAGGTCTTCCTGGAGCAGGAATGGAATCACACCAGACCACATGGGATCTGTTCTTTGGGCATTCTTTACATACTCGGCAGTAAATGGAGGGTCTACGGTTACTATACTAACATGTCGCGATAAAGCATCTGTGACCACATTGGACCTGCCAGGTAAATGTTCAAAAGTGGGATTGAACTCTTGGATAGTCAAGGTCCATCTGGCTAACCTTCTTGTAGGTTGTTTATTCTGAAATAAAGGTGGTGCATGGTCTGTCAAGACATGAACAGGGTACTGGTAAATAATGTCTCGGAAGTGCTTTAAAGACCATACTATTGCTAAAGCTTCTTCCTCTGCTACTGTATAATTTCGTTCAGCCTTCGTAAGGACTCGACTATTAAATGCAACTGCGTTGTACTTGCCATTAGTCTTTTGAGCTAGTATGGCACCTATGCCAATTGAACTAGCATCAGTTCTCAGATAGAAGGGCGTAGAAAAATCTGGAAATTTCAAAATTGGAGCAGACGTTAGCTTTTCTTTTAGTGCTTGTAACTGCCTTCCCTACGGAAGGTCCAAACGAAAGGAGCATCTTTCTTAAGCAACTCATTTAGAGGAACTGCTATTGAAGAAAAATTAGCAATGAAAGATCTATAAAAACCTGCTAAACCCACAAAGGATCTTACGGCATCAGCAGTTTTGGGGAATGGAAAATTTAGTACTGCTGTTACTTTACTTTGGTCAGTTGTAACCCCTCTTGGAGTGATTACGTGACCCAGAAACTTAATTTCTGATCTGAAAAATTGACATTTAGACAGTTTGATCTTTAAATTGGCTTCTTCAAGCTTACCAAGTACTACATCAAGTCTTTTCAAATGTTTATCCACATCTTCGGACATGACGATTACGTCATCTAAGTACACCATAAGTGCTTTACCTATGAGACCTCTAAAGATATTGGTCATGAGCCTAGAGAATGTGATAGGGGAGGATTGTAATCCAAAGGCCATATGGAGGAAGTGATAATGACCTGTGGGAGTGGAGAATGCGGTTAACTCTTGGCTGTCCTTGTGAAGAGGGACTTGCCAAAACCCTTGTAACAAGTCCAGGGTCTAGAAGACTTTGTTATCTTCGATGTTACGTAAAAGATCACCAAGTACAGCAAGTGGGAAGCTATCTGCAATAGTTTTCGCATTTAACTTCCTAAAGTCAATCATTGGGCGCCAAGTACCATCCTTCTTAGGTACTAGGATCAAGGGTGCATTCCAGGGTGAATTGCTAGGTGCAATAACTCCATCATCAAGCATCTCTTTGATCAATTCCTCTGCGACAGCAACTTGGGAATGAGGCATTCTGTATACAGGTATATAGATAGGTCTAGTACCAGGTTCAGTAGAATACAATGGGACAATAAGTTCATTATACCCATCTTCTCACCTGTTAAGGCAATGACTTTATCACATTTGTTAAACAGAGTCAACAAACGCTTGACCTCATCTGGGAAGTCAGTGGGAGCTAAGTCTTTGTCCTCAACTAGTGGGATGGATTGATCCAGTGAAGTGGATGAGGTCTCGCCTGTTGAAATAACACTGACCCACTGGTCAGGTGGCAAGTCATCCTGTACTTGAACAGGGTAAGGATAGTGAACCAGGTCAACAAGATTGGTGTTTGCTCTGAGATGAACACTGTGGCCAAAAGTGTTAGCAAGGAATAAATGGATCTTACTGTCTCTTACAACATGTAAGGAAGGTTCAACAAATAAACCCTTGACCTTGCAGGAATCACTGTCAACTAGGACGTTATCACCATCTGGAACACTAGGAACAACAACAGAGACGTCTTTCTGCAGACGGCATGTGACATCAACAAGAGATGGCATTACTAGTCTCAAGTAATCATTTTTCGACAAGGCATCCCCTGTGTAGAAACTACTACTTGGACTAGCAGACATTGCAGGGATAGGCTGAGCACTCAAGGCAGTCTGAGCATCCTCGGATACCTGAGGCAACTGAACACTATCTTGCATGTGTGAAGATGTAGGTGGAACACAGATGGGAGTGACAGAGTTACTAGTGCCTGACCACTTGGGTACACTACTGGAAAACACACTGGCTTGTAAGGACTTAAAACGAACGCCATGCTCTGCGGCAGTATGGCAGATCTTGGATCCAAGCTGGTAACCCCAAAATGGAATGATCAAGTCGTCAATTTGGGCATGCCATCGGTAAGGGTCAAGCACAATACGTAAGTCCCTCATGGAAGCAAATCCCAGTAGAAGGTTACCAGGGAAAGTAATCTGGTCGACAACAAGGAAAGAAGCAGTAAAGTCTCTACCTTGGATAGTAAAGGTGAGGGAAGTCTGACCTCAGACACGCAGAAGGGAACCAGCTACTCCACTAAGGGAGGTTACAGTAGTTGATTCAAAGAGGAAGACATGTCGTAACTGCTTATCTTTAAACAAACTAGACCTGATGATATTAACTTGCACACCAGAGTCCATGAACACATGAACGGGCACATTATGAATAGATGCTTGCACTTGAGGACCTATCGTTTCATTGGGAGTTATGTGCAAACAAAAAGGTGGGTTGTCATCGGAGAAGGCATGTTCCACTTCATCCCCAAAATCATCTATGTCAGAGACGTGTGAAGCAACTTCATTTACATAATTGTCATTCTCGAGACTGCTGAAGGCTTCAAAGGAATTGTGAACGGGGATGGTGTACTCATTACCACCTACTGTCACCACGGGATGGGTTGACTGGGGCGCTCGGATTCCCCCGAATTGGAAGAATGAGGCTGGTATTGGTTATTCTGAGAACCCCGACCTCTATTTCCTCTCCTGGCTCTGCTGTTGGAACGGCCACAGAAGGATCTAGAGTACTGCAGGTTGCAGAGAACATTGCACTCGGATGTGTCATGGCCATGAATTCTGTGATAAGTACAATAAGGCAGATCGGACTGGTACTCATCAGCATTACGATATCTCTTAGAGTGACTATCAGGATAATTTATTGCGATATGGCCACAGTAACCACAATTATAGCAGGTTCTTTGGCTATGGGTACTGTACATAGTACGAGTGCTATGGGAATGATGACTCTTGACACTAGCTTTTAATGACAGTCCCGAGTTGGTTGTAGCACAAACAAGAGGAGGTACGGGATTAGCCAAATTGGCTAACGTAGGCCTTCAATAGGGGAAGGTTCCCACGGGACACAAGTCACGCACATGGATGAGGGCTGCAAGCAGCCCCATTGTGGCAGTTAGAGGATTGGAATTATACACATACATGGAAGTTGGTGGCATTAACTGTTTAATAATGCCAAATGCTGCTAACTTTGCAAACCCTTCAAGAGCTCGTTTATCATCATCTGCAAGGTACTTGGTACTTTGACCGGCCTTAACGAATAAGATCATGAGGTTATTTAAACAAAGAGCAAACTCATCTAAGGATTCCTCTGGCCTCGGCGCTGTGCACACTAATTCCTTAAGGACAATGAAAGGATCAATCACTCTCACTGGGTCAAGATAGTTACGTATTAACTGCTCATAATCTGCCCATTTGGTGAGACCCTGAAAGTCCTTCATCCAGATCAAGTTGAAGACATTCGAGGCGGCTGGTGAACGAGCTAAACTCTCCTTTCCGATACTAATTATACAACTCTCTGATGGGAGGCCATCTACTGAGGCATTTGCTCTAGCATGAACAGTGGTAAACCATGCTTCCAGGTTATCTGGATTCCCATTGAACAACGGCATAGCGTCATAAGGGTCACGACTAAAATTGCAAAGGCTCGAAGTCTGAGTGTGTCTATCGTTTGATTAAGAATTACTTGAATTTTGGACTGACGAATTATTGCTTGGACTAGCAGAATATGTTGAGGCATCGCTTGAGAAGACTTGAGACATGCTTGCATAATGTGAAACAAGAGTTTAAAGAAACGAAAAAAAAATATAACTGAGGAACACACAACACAGCAAACTTAAATGGGAAGAATATACTTAACTATTCTGCATAAGTTAAGAAAAATTGACAAGTCACACTGTAAGCAAGGAAAACTCACATGAAAATAAAAAAAATACTCAACTGGATAAGCAACACTTTGAAAATCAAGGGAAATTGTACTTTACTCAAATCAAATTTACTCAAATTTACTTTATATTGAATTAATGGCACAGTGAGTTGTCTTTACTCTCAATTCAATAAAGAAATTCAACAAAAAATGATAAATCAAGCAAAAATGATAAAATAGAATCAATAAATCTTGTGCATTATTAAAACAAACTGAGAAGCAATTCACTAAAAATAAAATAAAATGGCACACAAAAAGTAAAATATTATGCACAAAACAAGAAATATAAAACTGAAATCATAGAATATTGCACTGAAATAAACTGTAGCAATATTGCAAATAACAATTTCTAACCAAAAGTACTGCACAACACAACACTAAATAAAAATTTCCGAAAGAAAAAAATTAATAGCAGCACAATGTTTACACAAGAATTATTGCAAAATGAGTCAATATTGCAATAATAAAAAAAAATTACACAATAAAATGCAGTTTACAAGAGCAACAAAAAAAATATTATCAAGGAATGAACTGACTGAACACGTTAACTCTTAATTGCAGCTTAAGCAAACACTTACTGGACAAGCAAAAGAATGATTTACTTTAAAAAGAAGGCAAAAATTGCACTAAATATTAAATATTAAATATTAAAATTAAATATTAAAAATAATAAAGGCAAAAATGCAAAACAAAGAAAGGTTAACACTCACAGTAAGGCAGGAACACACATGTCAATATATGCACAATACTATGAGAATGTTCTTGCAATGAAGCTTGGGGTATGAAAAATTGGAAAATAATTCTCTTGCTTCAAGCAAAATAATGGCACTATTGTCTGTGGAGATAAGACAAATTAGACACTGGCTAAATAAAGGGAACTAACACAAGAATGTCAACACACAGAAAAAAAAGGCAAATGAATGAAAACTAAAACAGCAAGAATACACAAATGCTGGGAGAAAAAAAAACTGAGACAACACTGAGTTGTGATGTAGATTATAAGGTAACAAGTTACTGAATTACTTCACTGCATAAATTACTAGGCAAGGAACACAGTACTGTGAACACAAGATAACTGTGAAGTGTAAACACAAGGTTATACTGCTTATATATTGCACACAACAAGGAAAAATATTAAAATACTTACTTCAAGTATATAAAAAAAAATGAACAAAACACAACAGACATAAAATAAAGCACGAATATTAACACTGAAGAAAGATTAAAAAAAATATTGCAAACAGGATATAATGAACACTGATCAAGAGTCACTGAAATGTCACTCAGGAATCACTGCAAAATTGTCTCAACACTCGCAAATGTCTCTATAAAAATATGATCACTGTAACGATGTTGGTGGAGAATGAGTAGTGTGGGAGGTGAGGGAAGGTTGGTTGTAGCTGGCGCAGCACTCCACTACTCTCAAACACGTTGAATTTGCGCTTATATCGACGATAGACTCACACAGGAGGCTTTTACGTAGGCACACAGGGTCAAAGGAACACTCTTGTCTCTTGACCCCCTATGGGCCTATGTGGTCCGTAAAATATGGTGCTAGAACCTGTGATAAGGGTAAAAAAAAAATACAGTGGTAGTGGGGAGGTGGGTGAGTGCTTGAGACCGCCATGCTGAGACACCGCATTGGCCTATGGAATGAATGGTGTAAGCCACTTGACACCCACACTAGGCACGAAAATATTCTAAGCCGGCTGGCTTAAAAACCCACAAAATACCACAGCACCACAGGGATGATAAAACACTCAGAACAGCTAGAACTGGAAGCACAAAGTGATGAAGAAGACTGTACCCACGTGGCTTGCTTGAGTATTGGGTTAAGTCACCTGGGTTAGTTGCTGGCTGGCTTGGCTTAACCCTTCACACAGACTGGCTTGGCTTAACCCTTCACACAGACTGGCTTGAGAACTTGTAACAATGAGCACAGCAGGGGTGGAAAGCTGGCTTAGCAGGCAAGGCTGGAAGGTGTAAGGTTGGGCTGGACTCCCTCCCACAGACTGGCATGGTGGCTTGGCTTACTTTGCAAACTCGGGTCAACCCCTCGGAAGTAATGCAAATAAGCAAATAAAACACTAAGACAAAAACTGACCAGTAAGCAGAAGTACACAGGCTTATGGACGCTCGATTGGGGTAGCTGGCATGGGATGTTGAGCGTCACACGTCTCAGGAGGCCTAAAATGTCACAAGATGGCGACCGGCTCAGTAGAAATTTAATTCCAGAAATCGCTGTAATCGTCAGAATTACAGGCCCTCCGCTGGCACCATTTGTCGTGGGTGTTCATAGGAGATATGATGATTGGAGTTAAACACACTTGTTGGATGGTAACACTTATATTAGCAGAGTTGAAGGGGGAGAGCCCAAACTGCCTTTCCTGTTGCCTGATTGGATAACAGGGAACTGAGACCGATGCAGCGCGTCCCACGCACTCATGCAGCATCATATGACATCATACAAACTAGTCACTAGGCCTAGCAGAGGGGTCGTGTATGTAAAACATATGGATGGTACTATGATACTCAGATAAGCTATACAACACATGTAGGGGATCAGCAACTATGCTGACAATAGGGCTGGATAACATCTCTCCATGGGCCCTGAGAAAGGATGCAGAGGCACTTTGTGTACCACTAACAAGTATCTTTAACACATCTATCGAAACAGGACAACTACCGGAAGCATGGAAGACAGCAAATGTAGTCCCAATTTCTAAAAAAGGAGACAGACATGAAGCATTAAACTACAGACCAGTGCCACTGACATGTATAGTATGCAAGGTCATGAAGAAAATTATCAGGAGAAGAGTGGTAGAGCACCTAGAAAGAATGAGCTTATCAACGACAGCCTGCACGGTTTCAGGAACAGGAAATCTTGCATCACAAACCTACTGGAGTTCTGTGACAGGGTGACGACAGTAAGACAAGAAAGAGAGGGGTAAGTAGACTGCATTTCCTTGGACTGTAAGAAGGCGTTTAACACAGTTCCACACTAAAGATTAGTGCGGAAGCTTGAGGACTTGGCAGGGATAACAGAGAAGGCACTACAGTGGATCAGGGAATACCTGTCAGGAAGACAACAGCGAATCATGGTACGTGGCGAGGTGCCAGAATGGGCGCCGGTACAGGACCCTGTATACTGTGTACATTAGGCTCATATTGGGATACACAACACCAGTTTTGGAACCCACACCTAGCCAAGCATGCAAGGAAACTAGAGAAAGTACAAAGGTTTGCAACAAGACTAGTCCCAGAGCTAAGAGGTATGTCCTACGAGGAGAGGCTAAGGGAAAACAACCTGACGACACTGGAAGACAGGAGAGTTAGGGGATATGATAATGACATAAAATAGTGAGAAGTATAGACAAGGTGGACAGAGACAGGATTCCCAGAGATGGGACACAGCAGCAAGGGATCACAGCTGGAAGCTGAAGATTCAGATGAACCACAGGGATGTTGGAAAGTATTTCTTCAGTCGCAGATTTGTCAGGAGGTGGAATAGCCTGGGTAGTAGTGTAGTGGAGGTAGGATCCATATATAGCTTTAAGAAGAGGTATGATAAAGCTAACGGAGTGGGAAGAGTGACCAGGTAGCATCCAGTTGAAGAGGCTGGGCCAGGAGCTCAGACTCGACCCCCACAACCACAACTAGGTGAGTACACACATGTAAGGGACACCACAAGAGAGAAAGAAGATGGTGAACCAGCGAGACTGGACTTAGTATTTACCTTGAGTAGTGCAGATATTGAGGACATCAAATATGAAAGACCCCCTTGGGGCCAGCGATCAGGTGGTTTTAAAATTCGAATACACAGTAGAGTTACAAGTGGAGGGGGGGGGGGCAGGAAGAGCTGGACGAATAAAGCCAGGGGGACTACGTGGGAATGAAGAGCTTCCTGAATGGGGTTCAGTGGGACAGAGAACTGACAGGGAAGTCAGTAAACGAGATGATGGAATACGTGAAAACAATATGCAAGGAAGCTGAGGAAAGGTTTGTAATCAAAGGTAACAGGAATAATGGAAAAGCCAGGGTGAGCCTGTGGTTCACCCAAAGGTGTAGGGAGGGCAAAACCATATGTGCTAGGGAATTGGAGAAGTATAGAAGGCAAAGGACCCAGAAGAATAAGGTGAGTAGTTTTAGAGCCAGAAATGAATATGCACAGGTAAGAAGGGAGGCGTAACGAAAATATGAAAATGATATAGCAGCGAAAGCCAAATCTAACCCGAAGCTGTTGTACAGCCACATCAGGAGGAAAACAACAGTCAAGGACCAGGTAATCAGGCTAATGAAGAAAGGAGGAGAGATCAAAAGAAGCAACAAAGAAGTATATGAGGAACTGAACATGAGATTCAAAGTGGGGCACACCACCAAGTGTTGGACACAATACATACAACCGAGGAAGAAGTGAAGAGGCTTCTGAGCGAGCTAGACACCTCAAAGGCTACAGAGCCAGATAACATCTCTCCTGGGGTCCTGAACGAGGGTGCAGAGGTGCTATATGTACCCCTAACAACAATATTCAACACATGTATCAAAACAGAGAGATTACCTGAGGTATGGAAGACAGCAAATGTAGTCCCAATTTTTAAAAAAAGGAGACAGACAAGAAGCACTAAACTATAGACCAATGTCACTGACATGTATAGCATGCAAGTTTATGGAGAAGATTATCAGGAGAAGAGTGGTGGAACACCTAGAAAGAAATGAGCTTATTAACAACAGCCAACACGGTTTCAGTGACAGGAAATCCTGTGTCACAAACCTACTGGAGTTCTATGACAGGGTGACAGCAGTAAGACAAGAGAGAATGGGGTTGGTAGATTGCATTTTCTTGGACTGTAAGAAGGCGTTTGACAAAGTTCCACACAAGAGATTACTAGAAAAACTGGAGGACCAGGCAGGGATAACAGGGAAAGCACTAAAATGGATCAAGGAATATCTGTCAGGAAGAGCAGCAGCGGGTCATGGTATGAGGCGAGGTGTCAGAGAGGGCGCATGTGACAAGTGGGGTTCCACAAGGGTCAGACCTAGGACCGGTGCTTTTTCTGGTATTCGTGAACGACATGACGGAAGGAATAGACTCTGAAGTGTCCCTGTTTCCAGATGATGTAAAGTTGATGAGAAAAATTCAATCGGACGAGGACCAGGCAAAACTACAAAGGGATCTGGACAGGCTGCAGGCCTGGTCCAGCAATTGGCTCCTGGAGTTCAACCCCACCAAGTGCAAAGCCATGAAGATTGGGGGAAGGATAAAGAAGACTGCAGGGAGAGTACAGTCTAGGGGGCCAGAGACTACAAACCTCACTCAAGGGAAAAGATCTTAGGGTGAGTATAACACCAAGCACATCCCCTGATGCGCACATCAACAACATAACTGCTGCAGCATATGGGTGCCTAGCAAACCTAAGAACAGCATTCAGACATCTTAATAAGGAATCTTTCAGGATCCTGTTCACTCTGTACGTTAGGCCCATATTGGAGTATGCGCCACCAATTTTGAACCCACATCTAGCCAAGCACATAAAATAGAGAAAGTGCAAAGGTTTGCAACAAGACTATTCCCAGAGCTAAGGGGTATGTCCTACGAGGAGAGGTTAAGGGAAATCGGCCTGACGACACTGGAAGACAAGAGAGATAGAGAGGACATGACAACAACATATAAAATACTGAGAGGAATTGACAAGGAGGACAGAGATAGAATGTTCCAAAGATGGGACACAGCAACAAGGGAACACAGTTGGAAGTTTAAGACACAGATGAATCACAGGGATGTTGGGAAGTATTTCTTCAGTCACAGAGTAGTCAGGAAGTGAAATAGTTTGGGAAGCGATGTAGTAGAGGCGGGATCCATTCATAGCTTTAAGCAGAGGTATGATAAAGCTCATGGTTCAGGGAGAGTGACCCAGTAGTAGCCAGTGAAGAGGTGGGGCCAGGAGCTGTGACTCGACCCGTGCAATCACAATCTAGGTGAGTACACACACATACACACACACACACACACACACACACACACACACACAGCACCCACCCTCCCTCCCTCCCACTCCCAGGTCTGCCCCCACCCACAACCCTCTCCCAGGTCTGCCCCACAGCAGTCACCCTCCTTCCCTCTCCCAGATCCCCCCCAGCACCAACACTCCCTCTCTCTCCTTAACCCCCCCGGCATCCACCATCCCTCTGTATCCCATGTAACCCCAGCACCCACATTCCCTCCCAGTCCCACGATTCCCCCAGCACTAACCCTTCATTCCTCACCCAGGGCCATTTTAAGCACCCTCCCTCCATCCCTCACCCAGGGCTTCCCAAAACCCAACCTCCCTCTCTCCAGGGCCCCCTCCAGCAACTAACCTCCCTCCAAATCCCAAGGCCCTCTTCACCCACCCTATTTCTTCTCCCAGGGCTTCCCCCAGCACCCACCCTCCCTTCCTTTACCAGGACCCCCCAGGAAACCCTCTCCAAGGGAAAGCTCCAGCACTCACCCTCCTTCCCATTCCCACGTCCCCCCTCATCACCCACACTCCCTCAGGACCCCCTCCTACATCCACCCTCCCTCAGACTCCCAATTTCCCCCCAGCAGCCACCCTCCTCTCGCCCAATTCCTTCCAGCACCCACACTCCCTCCCTCTCCCAGGACCCCCAGCACCCTTAATAAAACATAAATCCACCTTCCCTTCCTCGATTTCTCAATCTTCCTCCCCCCCTCTCTCTCTCTCCTCACTCTCACTCTCATTCCCTTTTTCTTCTGCTATCTTTCTCTCTCTTCTTCTATCTCCCTCTCTCTCCCTGCTCATGAAGCAGGGAGAGAGAAGACCGAATAATGATCAGTGAAGAAGCTGGGCCAGGAGGTGTGACTCGACTCCTAAAGCCACAAAAAGATGAGTACAAATAGATGAGTACACACAAATATATACACATACACATACTATGTCTCTCTCTCTCACACACACACACACGCACACACACACACACACACACACACACACACACACACACACACACACACACACACACACACACACACACACACACACACACACACACACACACATACAGGCTCCCCACTCTCACAGACCCCCAGAAAACAGTGAAGGAGAGGAAACTGGAGGTATGGTACACCAGCACAGTTGAAATAACGAATAAGTGAGAGGAGTGGCACGAAAGAGTCAAATACGCATCAACGGGCATCCTAGATTTCACAGAAACAAAGCTCACGTGAATGACAACAGATGCCATCTTACCAAAGGGATATCAGATCCTGAGGAAAGACAGAGGGAACAGAGTGGGTGCAGAGTGACAGTGCTCATCAAAAACCAATGGGATTTTTTTGAGCTGGAGAGAGGAGACAGAGAAAAAGCAAGAGACCACATAACAGGAAAACTTTAATCTGGAGGTCCCAAGGTGGTAATGGCAGTGATGTATAACCCACCACAGAACAGCAGGAGGCCAAGGCAATAGTATGATGAGAGTAACAGAGTGATGGTTGACACACTAGCTGAAGTGGCCAGAAGGGCTCATGTGAGCAGAGGAAAGCTAGTGATTGCGGATGACTTCAATGATAGGGGAAATTGACTGGGAGAACCTAGAGCCACATGGGGGCCCAGAAACGTAAAAGGCTAAGATGATGGAGGAGGTACGGGAAAGTCACATGTATCAACACGTAAGGGACACTGCCAGAGAGAGAGGAGGACTGGATCAGGACTGCATCTAGTATTCACCTTGAGTAGTGCAGATATTGAGGACATCACATACGAAAGATCCCTCGGGGCCAGTCGCCACGTGATTCTGAGCTTCGAATACATAGCAGAATTACAATTGGAGTGGGAAGCAGGACGAATCAAGCCAAACTACAAGAGAAGGGACTATGCAGGCATGAAGAATTTCCTGCGCGAGGTTCATTGGAACAGATTTGGCAGGAAGGTCAGTAAAGGAGATGACGGAATATGTGACAAGAAAATTCAAGGAAAGTGAGGAGTGGTTTGCACCCAAGTGAAACAGAAATAACAAGAAGACCAGGGTGAGTAATTGTTTAACCCATAGGTGAAGAGTGGCCAAAACCAAGTGTGGTAGAGCATGAAAGAAGTATAGAAGGCAGAGGACACAGAAGAATAAGGAGAGCAGTTCCTAGAGCCAGAAATGAATATGCACAGGTAAGAAGGGAGGCCCATTGACAATACGAAAATGATATAGAAGCTAATGCCAAACCTGACCCGAAGCTGTTGTACACCCATATCAGCAGGAAAACAACAGTCATGGACCAGGTAATCAGGCAGAGGAAGGAAGGAGGGGTGATCACAAGAAAGAACGGAGAAGTATGGTAGGAGCTCACCACAAGAGTATGGAAGTATTCACAGAGGAGACAGAATGGACTCCAGAGAGACGGAGAGGTGGTGCACACCATCAAGTGTTGGACACAATACATGCAACTGAGGTGGAAGTGAAGAGGCTGCTAGATACCTCCAAGACGATGGTGCCAGATAATATTTCTCCATGGGTCCTGAGAGAGGGAGCAGAGATGCTATGTGTACCATTAACAACAATCTTCAACATACCGAAACAGGGTGAATACATGAGGTATGGAAGGCAGCAAATGTAGTCCCAATTTTTAAAAAAGGAGACAGCCACGAAGCATTAAACTGCAGACCAGTTTCAATAAAACGTATAGAGTGCAAAGTCATGGAGAAGATTGTCAGGAGAAGAGTGGTGGAGCACCTAGAAAGGAATGAGCTTATCAGCGACAACCAGCAAAGATTCAGGGACAGGAATTCTTGTGTCACAAACCTACTGGAGTTCCAACAGGCAGGTATAAAAAGGAAGGTACTGCACTGGAACAGGGAATACCTGTCGGGAAGACATCAGCGAGTCATGGTACGTGACGAGGTGTCAGAGTGTTCGCCTGTGACGAGCTGGCATCCACAGTGGTCAGTCCTGGGACTGGGACTGTTTCTGGTATATAAGAACTACATGACGGAAGGAGTAGTCTCAGAAGTATCTTTGCTTGCAGATGATGTAAAGTTGTTGAAAAGGATTCAATTGGATGAGGACCTGGCAGAACTACAAAGGGATCTGGACAGGCTGAAGGGCAGGTCCAGACTCTGGCTCCTGGAGTTAAACCCCACCAAGTGCAAAGTCATGAACATTGGGAAAGAGCAAAGACGACCGCAAGGAAAAGGATCTTGGGGTGAGGAGACACAGGGGATATATGATAACAAAATATAAAATACTGAGAGCAATCGACAAGGTGGACAGAGATAAGAACACATTCCATTCTAGGTGTTTCACCATTCTTCTCCTGATAATCTTATACATGTGTGTCTGTGCGCGCGCATGCGCGTATGTGTGTGTGTGTGCATGTGTGTGTACTCACCTAGTTGTACTCACCTAGTTGAGGTTACAGGGGTCGAGTCCAAGCTCCTGGCCCCGCCTCTTCACTGGTCGCTACTAGGTCACTCTCCCTGAACCATGAGCTTTATCGTACCTCTGCTTAAAGCTATGTATGGATCCTGCCTCCACTACATCGCTTCCCAAACTATTCCACTTCCTGACTACTCTGTGGCTGAAGAAATACTTCCTAACATCCCTTTGATTCATCTGTGTCTTCAGCTTCCAACTGTGTCCCCGTGTTGCTGTGTCCAGTCTCTGGAACATCCTGTCTTTGTCCACCTTGTCAATTCCTCTCAGTATTTTGTAAGTCGTTATCATGTCCCCCCTATCTCTCCTGTCCTCCAGTGTCGTCAGGTTGATTTCCCTTAACCTCTCCTCATAGGACATACCTCTTAACCCTGGGACTAGTCTTGTTGCAAACCTTTGCACTTTCTCTAGTTTCTTTACATGCTTGGCTAGGTGTGGGTTCCAAACTGGTGCCGCATACTCTAATATGGGCCTAACGTACACGGTGTACAGGGTCCTGAACGACTCCTTATTAAGATGTCGGAATGCTGTTCTGAGGTTTGCCAGGCGCCCATATGCTGCGGCAGTTATTTGGTTGATGTGCGCTTCAGGAGATGTGCCTGGTGTTATACTCACCCCAAGATCTTTTTCCGTGAGTGATGTTTGTAGTCTCTGGCCCCTTAGACTGTACTCCGTCTGCGGTCTTCTTTGCCCTTCCCCAATCCTCATGACTTTGCACTTGGTGGGATTGAACTCCAGGAGCCAGTTGCTGGACCAGGTCTGCAGCCTGTCCAGATCCCTTTGTAGTTCTGCCTGGTCTTCGATCGAATGAACTCTTCTCATCAACTTCACGTCATCTGCAAACAGGGACACCTCGGAGTTTATTCCTTCCGTCATGTCGTTCACAAATACCAGAAACAGCACTGGTCCTAGGACTGACCCCTGTGGGACCCCGCTGGTCACAGGTGCCCACTCTGACACCTCGCCACGTACCATTACTCGCTGCTGTCTTCCTGACAAGTATTCCCTGATCCATTGCAGTGCCTTCCCTGTTATCCCTGCTTGGTCCTCCAGTTTTTGCACTAATCTCTTGTGTGGTACTGTGTCAAAAGCCTTCTTGCAGTCCAAGAAAATGCAATCCACCCACCCCTCTCTCTCTTGTCTTACTGCTGTCACCATGTCATAGAACTCCAGTAGGTTTGTGACACAGGATTTCCCATCTCTGAAACCATGTTGGCTGCTGGTGATGAGATCATTCCTTTCTAGATGTTCCACCATTCTTCTCCTGACAATCTTTTCCATGATTTTGCATGCTATACATGTCAGTGACACTGGTCTGTAGTTTAGTGCTTCATGTCTGTCTCCTTTTTTAAAGATTGGGACTACATTTGCTGTCTTCCATGCCTCAGGCAATCTCCCTGTTTCGATAGATGTATTGAATATTGTTGTTAGGGGTACACATAGCGCCTCTGCTCCCTCTCTCAGGACCCATGGAGAGATGTTATCTGGCCCCATTGCCTTTGAGGTATCTAGCTCACTCAGAAGCCTCTTCACTTCTTCCTCGGTTGTGTGTACTGTGTCCAGCACATGGTGGTGTACCCCACCTCTCCGTCTTTCTGGAGCCCCTTCTGTCTCCTCTGTGAACACTTCTTTGAATCTCTTGTTGAGTTCCTCACATACTTCACGGTCATTTCTTGTTGTCTCTCCTCCTTCCTTCCTTAGCCTGATTACCTGGTCCTTAACGGTTGTTTTCTTCCTGATGTGGCTGTATAACAGCTTCGGGTCAGATTTGGCTTTTGCTGCTATGTCGTTTTCATATTGACGTTGGGCCTCCCTTCTTATCTGTGCATATTCGTTTCTGGCTCTACGACTGCTCTCCTTATTCTCCTGGGTCCTTTGGCTTCTATATTTCTTCCATTCCCTAGCACACTTGGTTTTTGCCTCCTTGCATCTTTGGGTGAACCATGGGCTCATCCTGGCTTTTTCATTATTCCTGTTACCCTTGGGTACAAACCTCTCCTCAGCCTCCTTGCACATTGTTGCTACATATTCCATCATCTCATTAACTGGCTTCCCTGCCAGTTCTCTGTCCCACTGAACCTCATTCAGGAAGTTCCTCATTCCTGTGTAGTCCCCTTTCCTGTAGTTTGGTTTCATTTGTCCTTGCCTTCCTGCTTTCCCCTCCACTTGTAGCTCTACTGTGTATTCGAAGCTCAAAACCACATGATCACTGGCCCCAAGGGGTCTTTCATATGTGATGTCCTCAATATCTGCACTACTCAAGATGAATACTAAGTCCAGTCTTGCTGGTTCATCCTCTCCTCTCTCTCTTGTAGTGTCCCTTACGTGTTGGTACATGAAATTTTCCAGTACCACCTCCATCATCTTAGCCCTCCATGTATCTTGGCCCCCATGTGGCTCCAAGTTCTCCCATTCGATCTCCTTGTGGTTAAAGTCACCCATGATCAGGAGCTTTGCCCAGCATGCATGAGCTCTTCTCGCCACTGCAGCCAGTGTGTCAACCATCGCTCTATTGCTCTCGTCATACTCTTGCCTTGGCCTCCTGCTGTTCTGTGGTGGGTTATACATCACTGCAATCATCACCTTGGGACCACCAGAGTGAAGCGTTCCCGCTATGTAATCACTTTCTTCTCCGCTGTCTCCTCTCTCCAGCTCATCAAAATTCCATCGGTGTTTGATCAGCAATGCCACTCCTCCACCCCCCCTGTTCCTTCTGTCTTTTCTCAGGATCTGGTATTCCGCTGGAAAGATGGCATCTGTTATCATACCTGTAAGCTTAGTTTCTGTGATCGCTATGATGTCTGGTGATGCCTCTTTGACTCTTTCGTGCCACTCCTCCCACTTGTTTGTTATTCCATCAGCGTTTGTGTACCATACCTTCAGTTTCCTTTCTAACACTGTGGTTTGGGAGGCCTGTGGGGGTGGGAGACCTGGTAGCTTACTGTGGGATTCTATAGTTGGGGGTTGGGTGGAAGCTGTGGGTATGGATTGTATTGTGTGTTGGGATGGTATGATAGGTTGTGGGGTTCTGAGGATTGTGTGTGTGCTTGGCCTTGCTACTCTGTTCTGCTCTGACTGACCTCTGCTGGTTCCATCCTTGTCTCCTTTCCTAGCTCCTGTCGCTTTTTTGTCCTCTCCCTCAGCTGCTTTCTCTCTGTTTGTGTTCTGTCTCTGTCTAGGAACACCTTCTTGTACTCTTCCGAACTTTTCAACCGTGGTTTCTCTTGGAGGATCCTGTTCTGCACTGTTTCTGTCCTGAGAATCAGCTTGATCGGTCGGTTTCTCCCCTTCAAGTACCACCCTATTCTCTGAAAATTTACAATCTCATCCATGTCTTCTCCCCCTATTTCTGTGATGATTTTCTCAATCTCCTTTCTTTCTTCCTGCCGTCTTTCAGTGTGTGTCCTTTCCTCTCTCTCCCGAAGCCCATGGATAATCACTGATTTTGCCCTTTCCTCCTCCCATTGCCTCTTCCTCTGTGACTCTGGTTCCTGTCTGTATGTGGTCATTTTCTCCCTTGATTTTTCCAGTGGCTCTTGGTAGCATGGTTGTGCCTCAGCATTCGACTTATCTCCCTCTCCATCTGCACCCATCTGCTCTTCCCTTCCACTCACTGGCCCTTCTTTGCAGGCTGATATGACCTTAGCATAATTCATATCTCCTTCCTTCCTGTTCAGCCTCTCATCATCGTATGGTGTGTCTTCTCTGGTCACTACCCCTGAGACTTGCTTCAGCCTGTTTACCTCAAATTCTAGGACCTTTACCCTGGCTACTGCAGTTTCGACTTGTGACTCCCAATTCTTCGTCTCCTTCTCCAACCTCTTTTCCCATTTCACAGAGAGCTCTTTCTCCATTTTTTCAGAAAGCTCTCCTAATTTTCTCTCCCATTCTTGCTCTATCCTTTTATACTGTTCCTCCATCCATTCCTCCCTACCAGTACCATTGTCATCTGATCCCTGATTCCTGCGAGTCCCAACCATTTTTTTTTTATGAAAGAGAGAAGAAAAAGAAAAAGGGGGAGAGAGTGAGAGATAGGGAGAGAGAGAAGGGGAGCCTAGAAGGAGGGGAAAAGAAGGGAAAAAGGGGGAGAAAGTGAGAGAGGGAAAAGGTAAGAGAGAGGGGGGAGTGAAAAGGGAAGAGAGAGTGAGAAGAGGAAAAGAGAGAGTAAGAGAGGAAGAGAGAGAGGGAGAGAGAGAGAAAGAGTGAAAGGAAGAGAGAGGAAGAGAGAGAGGATGAGAGAGAGGATGAGAGAAAGGGGGAGAGAGAAAGAGAGAGAGAGAGAGAGAGAGAGAGAGAGAGAGAGAGAGAGAGAGAGAGAGAGAGAGAGAGAGAGAGAGAGAGAGAGAGAGAGAGAGAGAGAGAGAGGAAGAGAGAGGAGAGGAGAGGGAAAGAGATGGGGGGGGAAAGGAAGGGTTATAGGGTCACTTCACAGGAAGGTGTAAAATCCTGTATATGTGTGTGTGTGTGTCTATATATGTGTGTGTGTGTGTTTATGTGTGTGTGTGTGTTTATGTGTGTGTGTGTGTGTGTGTGTGTGTGTGTGTGTGTGTGTGTGTGTGTGTGTGTGTGTGTGTGTGTGTGTGTGTGTGTGTGTGTGCTACAGCTATTCAAGTGCCTAACAACAGTACTATTCTCACCTAGTGTGCGTGCATATGTTTATGTAAACAGTCCTTATTTCCCACGTATGTACTACATATGTATTGTATATGTACCCGATCTCTTGGTTCCCACTGTACTCTTACGAGTTTAAAATTACGTTCAAAAATTAATACACTAGGCTTCGCCTATATGCCGCTACCTCTAAATTCTATTAAATGCCAGTAAATGCTGCTTATTCTAATTCTGATAGCTCGAGGAGAGTGACCCCCAATTCCAGCTAGAGACAGGTACTATTGACCCCATGCAACTCAAACTAGGTGAATATTACTTGCGGCTGGCAGTGGAGTAACGTTGCTGGTCTGTCCTGTGTCCCAGAAGTTGAAGGTGTTTGATGCTTCTCGGTAATTTTTCCACTAACTTCCTGTATGCACTATATTCTCTAGCTCTTCTAATTTTTTCACTCACTCACTGTATTTACTGACACATCTATACATAGCTCTTATCTCCCTGGTCTTGAGTCGCACTTATTCTTCAAAATAACCCACTGCATTATTATGGCAACACTATTTAGGCCTGACACAACCGTTCACCCTTCCAACGGCCCTCACTAAACACTCAGCCAATATTTCCTTTTTTTTCTTTTCTGTGATCACTTATATTTCCTTTTTTCGGGGCTTAAGGTATTATATGCACTCTTATGCGTGCACACGCCTATATCCCACACTCTATTCCTTATGGCACAGTCAGAAATTATCACCAAAACACGAGCTCAAACCGCGTGACTCCTCCACGAGTGTGTGTGTGTGTGTGTGTGTGTGTGTGTGTGTGTGTGTGTGTGTGTGTGTGTGTAGTCACCTAGTTGTACTCACCTAGTTGAAGTTGCAGTGGCCGAGTCCATGCTCCTGGCCTCGCCTCTTCACTGGTCGCTACTAGGTCACTCTCCCTGAACCGTGAGCTTTATCATACCTCTGCTTAAAGCTATGTATGGATCCTGCCTCCTCTACTGTGTATTCGAAGCTCAAAACCACATGATCGCTGGCCCCAAGGGGTCTTTCATATGTGATGTCCTCAATATCTGCACTACTCAAGGTGAATACTAAGTTCAGTCTTGCTGGTTCATCCTCTCTTCTCTCTCTTGTAGTGTCCCTTACGTGTTGGTACATGAAGTTTACCAGCACCACCTCCATCATCTTAGCCCTCCATGTATCTTGGCCCCCATGTGGCTCCAAGTTCTCCCATTCGATCTCCTTGTGGTTAAAGTCGCCCATGATCAGGAGCTTTGCTCTGCATGCATGAGGTCTTCTGGCCACTGCAGCCAGTGTGTCAACCATCGCTCTATTGCTCTCGTCATACTCTTGCCTTGGCCTCCTGCTGTTATGTGGTGGATTATACATGACTGCAATTATCACCTTGGGACCTCCAGAGTGAAGCGTTCTCGCTATGCAATCACTTTCTTCTCCGCTGTCTCGTCTCTCCAGCTCATCAAAATTCCATCGGTGTTTGATCAGCAATGCCACTCCTCCACCCCCCCTGTTCCTTCTGTCTTTCCTCAGGATCTGGTATGCCGTTGGAAAAATGGCATCTGTTATCATACCTGTAAGCTTGGTTTCTGTGATCGCTATGATGTCTGGTGATGCCTCTTTGACTCTTTCGTGCCACTCCTCCCACTTGTTTGTTATTCCATCAGCATTTATGTACCATACCTTCAGTTTCCTTTCCAACACAGTGGTTTGGGGGGCCTGTGGGGGTGGGAGACCTGGTAGCATACTGTGGGGTTCTATGGTTGGGGGATGGGTGGAAACTGTGGGTATGAATTGTATTGTGTGTTGGGATTGTGTGACAGGTTGTGGGGTTCTGAGGATAGTTGTGTGTGTGCTTGCCCTTGCTGCTCTGTTCTGCTCTGACTGACCTCTGCTGGTTCAATCCTTGTCTCCTTTCCTAGCTCCTTTCGCTTTTTTGTCCTATCCCTCAGCTGCTGTCTCTCTGTTTGTGTTCTGTCTCTGTCTAGGAACACCTTCTTGTACTCTTCCGAGCTTTTCAACCGTGGTTTCTCTTGGAGGATCCTGTTCCGCACTGTTTCTGTCCTGAGAATCAGCTTGATCGGTCGGTTTCTCCCCTTCAAGTACCCCCCTATACTCTGAAAATTTACAATCTCGTCCATGTCTTCTCCCCCTATTTCCGTGATGATTTTCTCAATCTCTTTTCTTTCTTCCTGCCGTCTTTCAGTGTGTGTCCTTTCCTCTCTCTCCCAAAGCCCATGGATAAACACTGATTTTGCCCTTTCCTCCTCCCATTGCCTCTCCCTCTGTGACTCTGGCTCCTGTCTGTATGTGGTCATTTTCTCCCTTGATTTTTCCAGTGGCTCTTGGTAGCATGGTTGTGCCTCAGCATTAGACCCATCTCCCTCTCCATCTGCACCCATCTGCTCTTCCTTTCCACTCCCTGGCCCTTCTTTGCAGGCTGATATGACCTTAGCATAATTCATATCTCCTTCCTTCCTGTTCAGCCTCTCAGCTTCGTATGGTGTGTCTTCTCTGGTCACTGCCCCTGAGACTTGCTTCAGCCTGTTTGCCTCAAATTCTAGGACCTTTACCCTGGCTACTGCAGTTTCGACTTGTGCCTCCCAATTCTTCGTCTACTTCTCCAACCAATTTCCCATTTCACAGAGAGCTCTTTCTCCATTTTTTCAGCAAGCTCTCCTAATTTTCTCTCCCATTCTTGCTCTATCCTTTTCCACTGCTCCTCCATCCATTCCTCCCTCCCAGTACTATTGTCATCTGATCCCTGATTCCTGCGAGTCCCAACCATTTTTTATTTATTTATTTTTTTTTTAGTAAAAGAGAAAGAGAGAGAAAGAGAAAAAGAAAAAAGGGGGAGAGAGTGAGAGAGATGAGAAAGAGAGAGAACGGGAGGGTAGAAGGAGAGAGGGGGAAAGAAGGGAAAAGGGGGAGAGAGAGAGAAAGTGAGAGAGAGGGAAAAGGTAAAAGAGAGAGAGGGGGAGTGACAAGCCACTGCCAGTCTACTTGACAGTGCACATACCATCTCTGATCCTACACCTGTCAGCACACCTGCCGACACTATTCTAGAATCTGGTAGCAGTGCTTCGTCAGCAAGTTCTGAGCCAGGAGTTTCTCCACCAGAGAACGGTGCAGTTAATGATCAGGGAACTATCACTGCACCTGATCACCTACTGCGCCGAAGTACGAACAGCAGGGACACATCTGTCAGAACTGGTAGAGGACGGGGCAGAGGACGTGGAGGAGGACGTGGAGGAGGAAGACATCTACAGCCATTTCACCCTCCACTAACACAGTTCCAGCGGCAGAATCTGAGGACAAATCTGCAAAACACAGGAGGTGCAACAAATCCTAGTCCACCCTCCCAGGCACCTAGGCTGTGCTCTCGCTGTCACCGGAAGGGGCACACTGCCAACAACTGCCTGCGAGATACCAGGTGTAATTACTGCTACAAGAAAGGACATAAGGAGGACCAGTGTCGGAAGAAAAAGGAACTTGACAGACAGGGCCACCTGTTTAGAGACCTGTTCTCAGAACAAACCAGCAGGATCTCTGAATTGGTGAACACTCTCACACGTCACCCACTTAGCTACCCCTATCCCAGCCCAGCAGGTGGGATTGTGCCTTATACAAGACCACAGACCTACATCCCTGCAGCTGCCTCAGTACCCTACCTCTCTCAAGGGCAGGCACCTTACATTCCCTACACACCCACCACCTCAAGCTGACCACTTCATCATGAGGAGCCAGTATATCAGCATCCTGTCGGCCAACATTAGAGGTTTCATTACTAATGTTGGAGAGCTCACACATAGTTTTGTGAACACTCGACGTCCCGACATGATAGCTGTTGTTGAAGCATTTTTGGATGACAGGACTCCAGAAAATTTTGCAAGAATTGCTGGCTAGACCTCATGGATGAGAAGAGACAGGCAAGGGCAAGGAGGAGGTGTTGCTGTGTGCTTCTCTAAAAGTATTCATGCCCAGCCCATTGATGTTGCCACCCCTACACATCTTGAAATGATGTTCTTCAAGCTCTGTATAAACACTAGTACCTCTGTACTAGCATGTGCAATGTACAGACCTCAGTGGCAACATGCAGACCCTGTCAACTTCCTAATGGAAAATATTGACTCCCTTCTGCTACAACACAACTGTCAACATATTATAATTGTTGGTGACCTCAACCAGCACCTTATACAGAGGGACTTTGATGACCTTCTTGCAGTGTTTGACATGAGAAACTTTGTTGATTTCCCTACTCATATCTCTGGCTCCTCCCTTGACCCAGTAGTGAGTGATCTGGTAGAAGGCATAGTCACTTGTCAACCCCTCGGCTACGTTGGATCCTCTGACCACAAGGCTGTTTTTACAACACTTAAGATCCCAACAGAACGAGGTGAGGAGTCCACACGCACAACCTGGCTATGGGAAAGAGGTAATTGGCCAGCCCTTTGCTCTGAGCTCGCCACCACCGGCTGGAATGCTTTTCTCCAAGGGGATGTTGACAACCAAGTGAAAGCCTTCACTGGACACATCCTTAATCAACAACAAGAACACATTCCTCACCGGCAATATGTGACGAAGCCTACAGATCAGCCTTGGTTTGGCTTTCGTTGTAGAGAGGCTGCTACTGCTAAGTACAAAGCATGGCGAAGGTATAAGAGACATCCTACCACCTATAACAGGAACTTGCACATGCAAGCCTGTAGGCATATGGGTGATGTTCAAAAGTGGGCCATTGCTAAATGGGAGGTGGACACTAAAAGAAAGTTAGCATCAGGTAGGGTAGGCTCCAAAACCTGGTGGTCCCTGGTCAAGGACAGACAAGGTTATCTGCCTGATGAACTTATTCCACCTCTAAATCGACAGGATGGGACCACCTCTACTAGTGGTCAAGAGAAGGCGGACCTCTTTGCTGAACACTTTGCTACCAAAATGCAAGTTCCTGATCCAGCAAGGGACCCTCCTTGGCTAGCTGCAAGAACTGTATCAAAACTGTCAGTGGTGACAATAAGGCAGGAGGAGGTGCATTTCCTACTTAAATCGCTTGACCAAGAAAAGGCTGTGGGCTCAGACAAGTTGAGCCCAAGATTGTTGAGAAGATGTGCAGACCAGCTAGCAGCACCTCTAACTCGCATCTTTCAGCACTGCCTAGTACAGTGTAAATGGCCCTCTCTATGGAAAGAGGCAAATGTAGTCCCTGTTCACAAAAGAAGAGCAGAGCAGAAATCAGCAACTACAGACCAGTGTCACTCCTGTCAATCAC